>NC_091733.1:8979779-9282809 GCF_030179895.1 Drosophila kikkawai | reverse complement strand
ATTTCGTTGTTGAACAACATCAGCTCTTCGAAGTCCAACGCCTGCTGGGTGAGCCCATCGCACTCCAGTGTCTTGTCCCTCAATTCGGCATCGAGCTGATAACATTTATTCTGTTGACGAATAGAAATACGAGTTGAGAGTATAAATAGAGCAAGTAAAACGTATAACGAGTACAACAAAGAGGATACAGAGTTATCTGGTTTAAATACAACAAATACAGTGGATTTTAGTTATGGGTTCTATCTAAAAACAGTGAATATCAGAAACATACCTCAAAATCTGCAAGTTCAGCAACTGTATCTTGCAGTTTGACCTTTTGCTCTTCCAATTCTGCCGCTTGCTTATTATTTTCATTTAAGAGATTTGCAGTAGTCGCTTCAGTTTGCTTCAACTTCTGTTGCAGGTCGGTGAAATCACTTGCCATGTTGCTCAACTACCACAGAAAAAAACAAAATACATATAGGAGAATATTTCAAGGATAAAAAATTGGGATAATACCGATTACCTCAGCTTTAAGACGATCGAACTCCGATAGGTTCTTGTCGAGCTCTAACTTTTGCTGGTCAACAAGTGTCTTGGCCACTTGAACTTGGTTCTTGTAGTTCTTTTCGATATCTACACGCATCTTTAGAGCGTTTATATACTTATCGTGCAATTCCATGCCCAGCTGCTCCTGCAGGGCCAGCTTGTTCGCCAGACTCTTGTTATTGATTGCCATCTCATTAAGTCTGGAATGTACAGAATAAAGCGTATATGATCGATAATGTGACGACAGGAAAGGCTTGTCTTACCGACTCTTCAGCGAAATATTTGCATTGTGTTTTTCGGTGTTACTGTTCGCCAAAGTCAGCAAACGATTGGCAGTTTTTATATTGCAAGCCCTGTAGTTGTCGTAGAACTTCTGAAACTGGTTGAGGTAATACAGATCGTAGCCTGAAGAAGCCAGCAAACCCTTGGCAGCGATCCACATTGACTGACAGGAGGCTATCTCAATGTCTGCCATAGGGGCATCATCTGCGTTCGTTTCGTTTGTGAGGCGTAGTATGCCAGGGTTCTCGTTTTCCTTATTATTGTTTTCCTGGTTTTGATTTGGCTTGGGGTCGGATTTGTGATAAGATTCCCCTTCCAATTGAGTTGGCTTGGGACTGTCAAGCCCCAGTTGCGTAGGAGTCATCCTTATCTTCTTTGCTTTGTCCTCGAAAAAAGATTTTGGCAACGGAGTTCCGCTTCGTTTTGGAGCCCTGGCGGAAGACTCGATAGGGGCGGCGTTGATATCAGCAGTTTCTTTCTTGCTGGTGACAACTGGAGATTGACGAGCTTGCCGAGTCTGGAACACTTCCAGTTGGCTCAAAGTGCTCTTACTGGCAGACGCAACTGTACCTTCAGAGTGTGCAACTTCGCTAACCTTGAGATCTTTGCAGTTATCCGCCATCTTGGATGTCTCAACGGGCAATCGCTTAGCTTCGCTAGTAGCCCTATTTTTTTGAGTCTCCACAGCGTTTGGTGGTTTTTCCTGGGACGTCTCGCAACCGGGACTGCGAAACGATTTACGTGAAGGCATTGCCACAGGACTTTTTGGGTTTTGTTGGCCTTTACGCGGCATGGCGATCGCCTTTCGGTATTTGGGAAATGTACAGAAAATCAACAGTTAATGATAGTTTCAGTGATTTTCATAGTCTTAGGCAATAGAGTGCACGATAGAACAACAATTTAGTGCTAAAAGAAAGATATATTTACCTTTTTTTCCACTTTTTCACAAATTCGACGAAACTTTTGCAAGAATAAGCGCGAAAAAGCAACGGTTAATTTTGCAGTGTGACCGCGTCGCTACATCTTAAAAATACCACCTGGTTTACAAATTAATACCGAAAACCATGATAGAATTATACAAGGTAGTCCCGACGGGGCCATGATAGAATTACATTGATACAATTTTGAAAATTTTAAATTCATAAAATTTTGAAAATTTCAAATTTATTAAATTTTATGTTTCAAATATATACAATTTTAAAAATTGACTCAACAAATAATAATAAATTATAAAAATATATTACAGAACTAAGGTATCTAGAGGAAGTGATTGGAAATATGTAAATATCCAGTCTCTCTACGTTTTTTTCATTAAATGTATTTAATATTTAAACTTTTTTGGATCCTAAAAATTAGTTGAAAATCAATTTTTAGGCCAGAATGAATACAAAAAGCAAATACTTTGAAATACTTTCAATTTTGATTTTTATTAGTGTAGTAAATCAGTACGAAAGACAAATGCATACAAACATACCGAGTTTCGAGACTCCAGATTGCAGATCAAAATGCATTTCATTGTCAGTTGTCGCGTGTGTGTGTGTGTTTGTTGTGCAAAACAAAAAAAAAATATATATATATATAACATGCCGACCTCTGAAAATTCTGAGCACATCGCCGACTTGGTCAGCGAGTCCGTTTTTCCGTGTGTTTTTTTTTTTTAAAGAAATAAAATCTTCTAGCTTTGGCTAATTGAACGGAACGTCGTGGGGTTGGTTTTATGGCGAGATGGTTGCAACTCACGCGCTGCCCAAAGCGTCCTCGATGCGGGCAACACGCGCCTGATCATCCTCTTCCTCCGCAAGCTGACTCTTCCGCTTGGGATACACCTCGAGGGTCTTTTTGAACTCATTGATGTCCATTATGGCATCCGGCTGGTCAACGACATTGGGCAGAAAAACGATATTTAGTTTATTCTGTAAAGCAGCAAACAGAGCTTCCTCATCGTCGGCCTGATCCTCTTCCCCATCTTCCTCCTCATCCTCGTCCTCGTCCATTTCATCATCTCCCTCGGCCTGGTCTGGCTTATCGCCACCACTGCCTTTGGCATCACAGGCTGCCACATCATTATCATCCTCCTCCTCCTCATCAGCTGCATTGCAGGCCAGGTGAGAGCCTGGCAGTGGCTCTGGCATGTCCGCCGGTCGATGCCCAATCACCTGAACCGACAGCTTACGCAGATTGTTGGTATCCGCCTCGAGTAGGAAATCAATAATCTCTGATTTTTGCAGCGTTCTTAACACCTCAACCTGACGGCGACGCCGATCAAATAGATAATCCTCGTTGATGATCTCATCCCAATTACGAGCCACTTCCGTGCTCAGTGCCATGTCAGCCACTAGCTTCAGCTTAATCAGGGAATCTCTGGTGTGATCGTAATCATCCTGCGGCATTTGACGTAAAATTTGCAACATTTTCGTGCGGAACGCCTCAATACGACCCTCGGCATAGTGGGCCGTCGTCTTGGTCTCCTGCGAGTTAACCATTATGGAATACCCGGCAATGCCATAGTTAATCCGCACCGTGGCCCCCACATGATACCCCAGCTGCTCCTTGGTCCGCAACTGATCAAACAGGGGTTCGTCCACGAACATCATCATCAGATCGAGTATGCTCTCCACGCGCACCGTATTCGGACCAATTTGATAAAAGTTTGTGATCACCGTGTTGGTATCCTGTTCGTTGAGGGCATGGCAACGGATCACATTGGTGCCCAGCGGCAATTGCACTGTACGATCCTCCACAAAGCGTCGCTCCTTGATCGCCTGACAATTGAGGCGACTTAGCACTGTGTTGAGTACATTATGGGCAGATTCCTCGGTGTAGTTGCCCTGGATTAATGCCTGGATATACAGCTCCTTGGGAAACTGGCGGGCAAAATCGCGCAGCTCCTCCAGGGTGATCTCATTGAGGCACTTGTACTTGTCAATCATTAGCCAGCGAATTTGCTCCAGCACACACAGGCGAACGTCCCTAAAAAAGGAAGACAAAGACAAAGATTGTGAGTTGGACTCAAAAGGAACAGAGATGGCATCACCAGAAGTGAGAGAGAAAGGGAGATGGAGTAGAGCTGTTTACCTGTTCAGGTGCTTCGGCTTGATCAGCGTGTTGAAGTAAATCTTGCGCTGATTGGTACGAAAAGCATCCAGCATCTTCTCGTCCAGGGTCTCGGCCACATGCAGCATGCCCTCGGCAATGGCCTCCACAATCAAATGCAGCTTCTCATTGTAACCGCTCACCTTGAGCAGCAGGCCCTTCTCAATGGCATAAAAACTATAGTTGAGGCCGGCACTGAGGGCAGGATACAGTTCCTCACACACTTGGAACTTGACCAGCTCCTGATAAAGGGTGCACATGGCATCGCTGTAAGAAATATATATATATCATTCCGATTTTTCAATATTTTTTTACTCCCTTACTTTTTGGCACTTTGTCGCTGCAGCGGCGAGATGAAATAGAAGGCCATGTGGGCCTCTGGTAGCTCAAATTTATCATCCTGCCGGAACCACAGTTCGCTGGTGTCCGTCTTGAGCAGCTTCTTGGGTGCCGCCGGCAGTTCCTGCTTGCCAAAGGAGCTCCAGAACAGGGTAAAGTCATTGGTAACAAAACGATTTGGTTCGGGTAAAAAGAGTTCCTCCAGCGGCTTTGATTCCTCCCAGAGCTTCTTCCATTTATCCGGCATGGGGATGGTGGCATATTCAGTGCCAAACCACTGCTCCTGCTTGTCGTAGGCCGCCACGCCCTCGTACTTGTCCCGCGATGTGACCATCAGATTGAACTTGAACTCATTGAGATGGGCAATCAGTTCGGTGAGATGCTGCTCATTGTACTCATAGTAGAGCTCCTTGCCGGTGAGTATATCCTTGGGCGGAAAGTATTTTGTATTGAAAACCAAATCCTGGACATTATCGAAGGCTGGACGCTGGGCTTGAAACCGAAAGCCGGTCTCCTCGATGCGCTGCTGCTCCTCGTACACGGCTTTCATGGAGCCGCAATTGGAGAATAGCTTGACATAGGCAAAGGTGGCCGCCAAGACCTCATCCAGATGGCGGAAACCCTCCTCCGTGAGATAGATGCAAACATTGAACAGAGCAAACATCGAATTCTTGTCAAAGCCATTCTCATCGATGCCGGCAATCAGCTGCAAGGCCCAAAGGCGTCGCCGCAGGTAGGCACACAGGCTGCCACGACCCTCGTAGCCCAGGAGATAGGACAGAAACTGATCAGGCTTGCTGCGATAATACTGCTGGACCTCCGGCAGCACCCAGGTTAGCTCCAGCTTGCACTCATTCTCCACGGGCTTGACAAAGTACACCTGCTCATGAAACTCGGGCCTAAAGGCTTGGCGGTAATCGAACTTGCTCAGATCCGGGGCCCGGATCTCATTGTGTGGAATCTCTGCAAAGTGGCGAACCACCAGGGACTCCAGCTCCTCGATGGGCAGGCGTGCCTGCATGCATACATACATTCTATTGGCGCCATAGTGCTCTCGCCTGATTTCATGGAGCAGCTTGTGCAGCTCCCCATCGTCCACGTTCTCCTTGAGCGACTTCATGTTGCCCCAGGCAAAGGTGCCGTGGGGGAAACCCTCGGTGGCCAAACTGGCTAGCAGCTGGTCACGCCTGGTCTCATCGTCCTGTTGGATCTGCTGAAACTCCGAGTCCACGGCACTGCGTTCGCGCTGCATGGCCTCCTGCTTCATCAGCGGTGCCTTCATCAAGGCCGTAAAGTAATCCAAACTGGAGTCCAGATGCTTCTCGGCCACCTCAAAGTAAAAGACAGTATCCTCGCAGTCGGTGCTGGCATTGCTGAAACCGCCGCATTTCTTGATGTGCGCATCGAAGATATTCTCCTCGGGATACTTCTCGGAGCCCATGAAGATCATGTGCTCGAGGAAGTGGGCCAGTCCCTGGTATTTGCTTGGCTCTGCAAACGAGCCATAGTCGATCATTAGAGCACAGGCGGCCAGCTTCTCATCGCCCTCCTCGCTGTCCGAGTCCGAGCTGCCGGCACTGTTCGTGGAACTGGATGTGGAGGTGCTCGATTCGCTGCTGGAGGCATTCGAACTGGAGCTAAATTCCTCACCATCGCCCTCGCCCTCGGCGGACTTGTCCTCTGTCGACGATTCGGAGCTGGTGAAGCCGTCGTGGGGCATAGGGCTGGGATCGGAGATGATCAAAGCGTGCAGGCCATTGGCCAATCGCAGAGTTCTTATTACATGAGAGGGAAAGAGAGAAAATGGGTCATTAATCTGCTTTTCCAGCCTCCATTTGGCGTCCGCCCACTCATACTCACTTGTAGACCTTCTTGTCCGTCTCCGACTTGTCGGGTATATCCAAATATGTGACCTGTTCCGTCGTCATCTTGCGGTCGCTGCTACGTGTGTTGATTGTGCGAACGCTGTAGAATTCGGTTATACAGCCGCTTCGGCGTTGTTTCGTTGGGAATTTAGAGCCTGTCGCTGCGAACAATTGTCGAACAAGGTGTCTGCTGTGACGCTGCCAGCACATGCGGCAAACTGGAACTGGAAAACGGACAGCCTACTCGGATAGGGGGAATCGCTGGCGTCTCTCGCCTAGTCTCGTCTCGTGGAGGCAGTTGGTGTGGCCAGATGGCAGGCTTGTGCAGGTGTGTGATTTAAATACTACACATAAATACTGCGAAATATACCACAGTCACATATTAGCTGTAAAAATACCATTTGGAATTAAGTGATTACCAATTACTATAAGCATTTTTATTCTTAAGACCAACGGTCACACTGCCGAGTTCACTGTCATACGTGCGTGTGTGTGTGCGTGCGTGTATGAATTCTGAGGCAACCCGAAAATAAATAAATAAATGCCCATTACAACCCAAACGACGGTGTGTGCAGCCCAATGATGCACTTGAATGGTGAGCCAACGAGCTTATATAGGGAAGTGAACGCCACATAAAGCAGCCACCGGCAGCAGGAATATTAAAAACAAGAGCAGCAGCAGCAGCGATCGTTCGCTCGCACACACACACACACACACACACACATAGCCGCCCTCCCTCAACACACACACACACAAACAAAAACACAGAGGCGAAGGTAATCCGAACGAACGGTGAGTTCCACTGATAAACTTATCATTTGCAACGCAACGATAATTCTAATTTGGTTAACCATTTCGTTGGCCAGCCCCACATACCCTTGATTATGCTGTTGTCTCCTTTTTTGTGCAATTTTAATCACTCACCTTCCACTACCTTCTTTGTTTTTTTTTATACCCTCTTTATTTGTTTTGATAGACGGCCCCACATAACGGTACCACACAGTGGCAGACAGAGAGAGCGAGAGAGAGAGCAGGCAGAGACAGGAAATAGCGAATAATTGAATATTCCAGCGACGTACAGCAGCGGTCGCAAGAATAGGAATTGCCAGAGGTATGGCAACGGGCGGCAGCGGGGCCGGCAGTGGTTCCGGGGGAGCCGGAAATGACCACTATAAGCGGAACACCTTCACCAGCTATGTGGCACCGCTGCCCGGCGATATGCGAGCCACCGCCGATACCAATGAATGGTGCCTGCCCAGCGATCTGCGCGATGTCCATTTGGCCCGTCCTCGCCTGTTGCCGGGTGAGCAGATAGTGGCCTCGGCACCGGCCTACATGTACTCGCCCATTGAGCCCATGGATAGCAGCATCAACATCAGTCACAACAACAGCAATGGCAACGGTATGGCCTCCGTGAACGATGGTGGCTCCCACAAGGAGGCCACCTTTGGCCTGCTGAGCGTGACCAACTTTAAGCTGGCCTTTGTCCCGCTCCATGCCACCAGCAAGCGTAATCCCGAAGCGGGTGTTGTAACTGCCCCACTTTGTGATCTGTATCAGGAGAACACCTATCTGGGACGCAACGAGATCACGCTGAACAACATCGATCAGATCTATACCATTGCCGAGCTGGGACGGGCGGCCAGTGCGCTGCAGGCGGCGCGCATGGCCAGCCATGTTAGTCGGCGCAAAAAGCTGGAGCCCTTCAAGCAGCACAACATCAGCGGCAGGATAGCCGCCTTGCATATTGTGTGCAAGAATTTCCGGCTCCTAAAGTTCGCCTTCCAGCAGCAGGACTCGAAGCTGAGCGGAGCCAGTGATCATGGCAAGCTAATAGCCTCCGCCCTCGTCCGTTTCGCCTATCCCATGCGGCATGATCTGAGCTTTGCCTATGCCTACCGTGAACCGTACTATTCCACCCTGGGTCCTGCCACCGGGACCAGCATGTATGCCAGCAAGAATGACTGGGCCCGGGAGCTGATACGTTGCGGTGCCACCGAATGGCAGGTGGTGAGCAGTGCCAGTGTCCCCTTGCTCCAGAATCCCCTGCATGCGGGAAAGTATACGGTGCCGCCGCATTTTGTTATCCCGAAGAGCTGCACGGTGGATCGATTCCTGGACTTATCGCGTGCCTTTTGCGATTCACGAGCTGCCTTTTGGGTGTATAGCTATGGGGCTAGTGCCGCCTCCCTGGTGCGTTTGGCCGAACTGCAGCCGGCGGCGCAGCAGGATACGAAGCTGGAGAATGTGATGCTGGAGCTGGTGCGAAAATGCGATGAGCGGCGACAGCTGAAGCTGCTGCAGCTAACGGATCGACTGCCAAGCATCCAGGATGTGCGGCGTTCCTACCAGAAGCTGAGGCGTCTCTGCACACCCGAAACGCCCGAGAAGTTCATGCTGCAGGATGACAAGTACCTGGGCTTGATCGAGAAGACCAACTGGCTGTTCTATGTGTCACTGTGCCTGCGGTATTCAAGCGAAGCGGCCGCCACCCTGCGCTCGGGCATCACCTGTGTCCTCCAGGAGTCCAATGGCCGGGACCTGTGCTGTGCTATTAGCAGTCTGACGCAGCTGCTGCTGGATCCCCACTTTCGGACAATCGATGGCTTCCAGTCGCTGGTGCAAAAGGAGTGGGTGGCCCTCGAGCATCCCTTTCAGCGTCGCCTGGGTCATGTTTATACGGCACAGGGCTCTGGTAGCGGAGGCAGCGGTAGCAGCGGCGGTAACAACGGCAGCGAACTGCTGGAGGGCGAACAGAGCCCGGTGTTTCTGCTCTTCCTCGACTGCGTCTGGCAGCTGCTGCAGCAATTTCCCGATGAGTTTGAGTTCACCCAGACGTACCTCACCTCGCTGTGGGATGCCTGCTTCATGCCCATCTTCGATACCTTTCAGTTCGACACGCAGGCGCAACGCTCCAAGGCGGTGTTGGACTCCCAGCTGGTCCTCCGTCCGGTGTGGGACTGGGGTGAGCAGTTCTCCGACAAGGACAAGATGTTCTTCAGTAATCCGTTGTACCAGCGCCAGAAGGGAGACCTGGCTGGTGCCCAGTCATCGGCAGCTGGAGCAGGAGCAGCTCATCGCCGATCTCTGGCCGTGGGCCACAATAGAGGTGGAACTGCAGGTGGAGCTTCAGGATCGACGCCGTCTAGGAACACCATTAATCCGCAGCTATTTGCCACGGTGTCGTCAGTGCCGCAGGATCGCTTCCTGCAGCCGGCCCATCGCATCTGCGATCTAAGCGTCTGGGATCAGTGCTACTACCGATGGCTGCCCGTCCTGGATATACGCGGCGGTGGCCAGCCGCAGGTCGACCTCTTCCACCGCCTGCTGCTGAGCAATATAGCCAAGGTGCAGCGTTGCCTGGAGCTTCAGAGCTACGAGGAGCTGCCGGATGCGTACTTTGAGGTCACCGGCGAGTCACGGTCCAGCCTGCAAAAGGAGGAGACCCCGGTGGAGGATGAGGCGGAGTATGTGGATGGGGTGGAGAGGCGTCGCAAACCAACGACCAAGGCGGGCACGCCCACCAACGGCTTTAGTCCGGTAAGTGGGAATCATCTGCAGCTGTCCAGTCTGTCTTCCTTCTTCCCGTTCGGGAGTCCCATTGCCGGCGATGCGCCGCATCAGCTATACGATATCCTTAACAGCAGCAGCGAGCTGCTGCAGGACACCACCTCCATACTGGACAAGTCCTCCATTTTGTGATCCGATCGCTCCACTCCTTGCACTCCTGAACTTTCGAAGTATTAAACAAAAAAGGCAAAAACATAAAAAACATAAAGCAAAACACTAAAAACCGGGGGGGAGGAGGAAAACACAACCTTTTCACGTACATGGCATATCGCTTTTAACACTTTTGATTATTATTGTTAACTAATAAGCAAGTTAGCGCATAAGTTTTTTTTTTATTTCGTTCGTACTACCAATACTACTTTGCACTACACACACACACACCCATCAGCCTAAAAACGACAAGCAATTAAAAATTAAAAAATAAAAAACAAAAAACTGAAACGGAAACAAAATCAAAACGAAACAGTAAACACCAACTAAATCAATATGTATTATATTGTATGTAACTAAATTTATGTGAAATATATCGATATGTATATTTAAAATAAATAAAATAAAAATAAAAAAAATGTGAATCAATTTTTGAGGATTTTTATTTTTATAAACAAATGCAACGACACACAAGTTATGATTTCAAATCAAACAATTTAAGGAAAGATATTCGCATTTTTTGCTGAGGATTCCAATATTTAATGGTTTTATTTTTAAAAATAAAAACAAAATCGAACTAGTTTTGAGTTCATTTAAAAAAACTTTTAAAAAATTCAGGCAGGGAATAGATAAATCAAATAATTCGATACGAGTTTAAATCAGGGACCGCAAATAATTATTATGAGTTTAAAAAAATTCAAGCCCAAAACAGTCTCCAAAAAAATTGGAAAAAATTGTCATAAGTTAAATCTTCATGGCGAATTCAAAAACAAGATAAATGTTTTTTTTTTCAATTTTTGTATAAAAATTACGCAATAACTTTTATTTTCAATTTTTATTATATAAATTGAAAAATAATAATTATTCGATAACTTTTATTTTAAAAATTGAAAATAAAGATTGAATCTATATATCTTTTGATCCGTAGAAGCCAGATCCAATATATATGTATATATATGATCTACACATCAATACCTTTCATATGGTATATAATAAATATATATATATGTATATATATACATATATATTGGATTAATTCTATATTTAAAATAAATTTTAGTCGTTTCCCCAAATTTTTTTGAAAAGTGACACCTAATTAGCCCTTCCCTTCCTTAAACAAAAAATAAAGACCACGGAAGGGTTAAATTTATCAGTCAGCTGATAGCTGGGGGGGGGGACCTATCGATAGGCAACAGGCAGTGCTTTTGGCAGTTATATTTTCACATGCCTTGAAATATTGATAAATATTTAAGTTTCCTCTTTTTTTGAATGCTAAACTCAAGAATTTATTGAAAACCAAGCACGAAGCAAGTTTATTTACGAAAAATCAAGGCTTTGATGTCACCTGGAGCAGCAGAAGCATGATGATGTTTCAGGATTCCAACAATAATCCTCAAGAACAGGAGGAGAAACAGCAGGTGGAACTGAAAAATGAGCCAGCAAAGGCAATGCCGGCAAGTAATGTTGCAGTTCTAGATCAGGAGCACCTGCAGCAGTCTCAATCTCAATCTCAGCCACCCATGCCTTCAGATGATATGATGCGCCACTCCATAGCCGACAGCCTGATGGAGATGCTGCTAAATATGACCACTAGCCAGTACCTTCACGAATGCCTGGAGCTTCTAGGAGCCACGGATCCTCTACAGGCACGCAGCCAAATCCTGAATATCCTGCAGCGAATCGCCGGAGAGCGTTCCACACAGCAGCAGCCATAATACATTTATGAGTTAAAACATTTTAATAATAAACACGTTGCGTGGCTAACAATTAGGGTTTTCTTAATCTTTGGGAGCCTACTTGGAGTCCTCCTGCTTCGGCTTGGCCTCTTCCGCCTTCAGCAGCTCGGAGATGATGCCCACCTTCTTGAGTTCCTCGATAAGGTCGCCGCTCTGGTGCATTTGCAGCAGGATATCACAGCCACCGACAAACTCGCCGTCAATGAAGATCTGTGGAATGGTGGGCCAGTCGGTGTAGTCCTTCACGCCTGCCACAGAAAGATTTTGATATATGATTTTTCGTATTTTTACAGTTTTATCTTTCATAACGTACCCTGTCGCAGTGCCTCGTTCTGGAGTACATCGTGGGCATCGTACTGAACGCCATGCATTCGCAGGATTTGCACAACGGCATTGCTGAAGCCGCAACGCGGCGCCGAAGGATTGCCCTTCATGAAGATGACCACCTTGTTGGTGCGCACCAGCTTGTCCAGCGTTGCCTTGTCCACAACGGCGGCGTCAGTTGTCGCATCCGCGGCATAGAAGCGGCTGATGATGAGCGGTGTGGCGTTGAAGGAAGCAGCAGGCATGGCGGCAGCGGTAGCACGCACTCCTCCGGACAACTGGGACTGGGCCACTACGGCAGAGGAGCGCACATAGCTTTGACGCAACAAAGTCTGGCAAATTCGGTTCATTTTCACACCGGTCGGTTGTTCCTCGTTTAATTATCTAATTTATTGCTGTTTTTGTTGTTCTTGTTGGTGGTGCCAAGTGGTCAGATGGCGTCTATCGATAGTTTGGCGAATGCGATAGTTATCGGTCAATCAGAATATCTGCAAGGAATTGTTTGAATTTTAAACTTTTGTTTTATTTTGTTCAGGAAATAGGTTTTTGAATGACAGGAACGTCATTAAAAGTCGAATTTTATGTTAAAACAATTTAAATAATCAAACAAACAAATAATAAATGTTATAGTTCCTGAAGATTTTTCAATAATTTACAAAAATCAATTTCAAATTATTTTTAAATATATTTTATATACTATTTGTGGTGCCTTTATTTATATAAATTTGTAGGTATATTTAGCGTATATAGAAATACTATTTGTTTAATTGTACAATTCGTTTTCGGTTTAAAAACATAGCTAATAGAGTATTTATAACAAATTGCAAGCTCTAGATTCTAGAACTAGTGCAGTGTCGTATAGGATCGCTGGAGCTCTCCTGGATTGCTGGTCTGTGGCGGGGCCTGTGAGGTGGTGGCCTCTGCTCGAGATGTACCCGCGGCAGGACCTATCATATTCTCCATCCGTTGGCTAGTTTCACGCATAACACCACCGAAATCGGGCAGTTCCGGCAAGTCCAAGGCAAGGTGGGCAGAGAAACGCTTGTAGACCGAAGACTTGGTGCTCTCCTTCCTGACCTTCTTGCGATTTTCCTCGTATTTTAGCTGTTGCTTCAGGAAAATCGATGCCTTTATCATTTCCTGTATATTGTCGAATACACTCTCCGACTTTTCGATGGTGCGCAGGGCTCTAAGTAATAAGGCTGTACAGTAGTAAAGCTCAAAGAGTTTTAAATAAGTTGACTACATACTGAATTCCGTATTCCATGTCGTAGCAGTGTCCCTGGAGATTGTTCTGCAGCTGGAAAACCTCATCACGCTTCTCGAATATCGCCGGGGACACCTTGCGCACATGCTCCTGGACACGGAAAAAGGCCAGCGATGGATCATTGGCGAATATGTGTATGTTTTCGGAGATCTTTTCGGAGGTTTTCTTAGTTTTAAAGACCAATTCTCCGCCCCGAGACATTTTTCTTCTCCTTTGTTTACATCAGTGTGCCAAGTTATCGATAGTCAGAATGGCACTTTGGTTTTGGTATTAAAAAATATCGATTTGCTGGTATTTTCTGATTGCTTTTGTTGGGAATTTATAAAAAAACCAAAATTTGCTTAATTGTAGTTAAGCAAAATTCATTTCTAAGGTAATTTAAGCAATTTAAACATCACAATGCCTTTTAGGCAGTACATTTTAATATTTTCTCTACAACCAACTTGTTAGTATTATTTATACACCCTCTTCAGTATGGCCGCAGCATATCCGCGGTATTTCTGGCGTCGCCCAATACGGTCAGTTGAAAATTTGGTATTTTCGCGTGTAGTTGTGGGCGAGCTGCTGTTGCGGTAAATTTCGGCAACAATTTTGCGTTTTAATTAAACAACAAGAATCAATTAATTGAGCAGAACCGAAAATCAATCAAAGTAGTGCGCGTTGAAATCGCCTTTTCCTTTGCCATAGCCTGCTGTGTCCATTTTTGTTTCTGTGCGGTGTGAGTGATGAAAACCGAAACAACAAACTGGCTGCAGCCTGTGGATGCTGCTCTCGAAGATTTTTCCGGCGCGATTCTATAGATATATATATGTTTTTTTTTATTGTTTTTTTTCTATGTTTTCCCATTCTGGTGGCCAGTGAAGCGTTGCAAGAGAGACGACGCTGTTACTGATGTTTCAAAATAACGTTAAATAATTGAACAAGAAGGCAACTCCCAATTGGTACAGCAACAACAAAGCGGCAATAACAAACTTTGTTTACCTCAAACTTCGGCGGCAACCCCAATCAGAAAATAGAAATAGAATCTCGGTTCCAGTCCCCAGCTAAGGGTTAATTTCGGACGTGTGTATGCGTGTGCGTTTGCATTTCTTACGGTTCTTTTGTTTTTACCGTTGTTTTCGTTGTTACCTTTGGGCGATATTTGCTCTATAGAACGAAAAGCAAAGTGATGAGCTCATTGATAAGACAGCAGCAGTACTCCTCTCTCGCTCGCTCTCTCTTCCACTCCTTACGCACACCCTCGCTCTTCTTCTCTATTTCGCCCTGCTGCTTACGTCATCCCGCCCCACCCCTAGCCATCATGCTCTACATACTTCTCGCAATTTATTTTTACCTTATTTATATTTTTTTTCTTGTTTGAACTTTGATAAAAATAATGCCAGGAAAGAGGGGCGAAAAAAGCACCGGTCGCTTGCACTGCAATCAAAGTAATAAAAGGGAATCACGAGCCAAGTTTACATTATCAAGTGGACGTTTTTTATGGTTTTATTTCTGCTTCGAGTTGGCCTCTCAAGAGTCCATAAACTCAGCCCAATAATTCTATGCGCCCATATTCTTTATTCGATCGGTTTTAATATACTTAAGTACATACGCCCGTATGTACATAAATATAGAAAATCTACACGCAGAGAATAGAAATATTTAAAGTTTTAGATTATTTTAATGAGTAATTTAAAAAAGGCACACAAATATTAGAAGTTTAATAATTTAATAGATTTTGTAGAAGTTTTCTTTTGTACAACTTTAAATTATTAAGCCTTAAATTATATAAATAAACTTTATATATATAAACTTTAAGAGTAATTTCTAAAATAGTAAAAAAATATATATTATTAAAAATATATTTGGCAAATAAATATTTTTTAATATAAACTAGCCAATAAATTGTAAATTTATTAATTTATTAAATAAATAAATATTCTTTTTTTAGCAAATTTTTTTTTGTCTGCATTTTTTGTTAGCATACTTTTTAGACATATTAAAGGATACATAAAGGATGTCTAAGTATGACAAAATAAGATGAATTCCATATTAAAAAATAATATGAATCGGACTTTAAAAATAGCTGAATATTCAGGCCTGCTCCGGTAATCGTAAAATTTTTTCGATTTCGTTTTGAGCGAAAACGAACCGTTTTCGTTTTTAGCTGCTCCGGTTTTCGGCAAATTTCTGCTATCGGATGTTTCGTTTTCTCATCGTTTCTCACTGCTCAAGCAGCTAACTTGTGTTGTTGGTAATAAGCAAACAACGTAAAGTACTGCCTATTATATTTACAATTGCCCTTTTTCTAAGCCAGAAAAAGGCAAAAAATTGTAGAATAAAGCAAATCCAGGCACCTAAGATGCTGCCACACTTTTCACAGTTTTAATTCCGGTGGTCTCAAATAAATATTTGGTTAATTTGGACTATTTAAGTAGTAAAATTAAATAGCATTAATTATAAACAACTATTTTGGCGGTCCTTTAAAGTTATTAATGTATTCATTTATATTTTATAAGTATTTTTAACTGGCTGTTTCGTTCCACCAACAATATGGCAACCTTGGCGATAACTTTTTGCGGTGAACTATCGGTCTATCGCCAAAACGAGAAAACTGGTTGAACACGGCAAAAATTTTGTTGTCAAATCTGAGGAGGGGTCAGAAATAAATTTTTTATAAAATAACTACCTGCCAGAATGATCTTGTGGTGGTGTGGAATAAACATCAATAGACCACTGAGTAAACTATTTTTTTCCCTTTGTAAATAAGATCTGATTTCATATAAAAAAAGCCATTTACTTTTAATTCTGGCCAGAAAAAGGTGCCCGTTTTTCAAATCGAAAAAATCTTTCGTTTTCGATTACCGGAGCACCAATTTCTCGTTTTCAAAAACGAAAACGAAAAAATCTTGCCGTTTTCGATTACCGGAGCAGGCCTGATTATCTGAATTTTTCCCCAGTGGATAATAAAATATACCATGTGTATATGATTCAACTTTTATTCAGAACAAGTTGCTGCCGTTGTTGTTATTTATATTTAATTGCTGTTGTTGTTGCTGCTGTACCCTAGAGACTGCAAAAAGCTTTGAATAAAAAACGATATTAAAACGAAAAACGAAATGAAAAAACCCCAATAACAAAAATAAAGCGCGCCTGTTCGATGCTAATCTAAAAAATAAATTCGTAACATACTCTCGGGCAGGGCTCGAAATATCGAGGCCACAGCCCATTAAAAGCTTCTGTCTATTCAATTTGCTGGGCCACAGAGAAAAAAAATAGTATAATTACATTAAGGAAATTCAATTAAATTAAATAATATTTAATAGCAAGTTTTAATAATTATTTCTTATTATTTTTGTTATTAGACACTTTGTAAACCCAAGTAATATTCTATTTTCCAACGATCTAAGAATTTCTTAATAATTAATAAAAAAAATTCTCTGTGGCTTTCACATTTTTATAATTAACATCAGCCTGATGGATGACATAATCGATAATAATAATCATAATAATTGGACTGCGGGAATAATTTTCTCAGTGTGCTAATTAAAATATCCGCGTGTGTGTTTTTGTGCGCGCTTTTGTTTGTTTTTCTGTTGCAGAACTTTTTCGAGCGAAGCTTTCCGGCCAACAAAAAGGAGTAACCGAAATATAACGAAATAAATAAAGGAAGAAGGCAGAAGGAGCTGAGAACCTCAAACATGGGCAACATTCACACGACCGGTCCCAATGAGGCGTTAATTGTTTCAGGTGAGCATTCGTTAAAGGGTTATTTTTCAAATTTATGTTATGTGGGATCAGGGACCCAACCCCACCCAACTTAGGCTTAAGTTTTCCGCACTCTCTTACCCCTTTTTTTTTGTTTGGGAAACGCCTGTTGACTGATTTTGAAATGCTGCAATTAGGCAACCGCATTGTTGACAGGACATTGCAAATTCAGCCAGGGTTGCGATATCGTGTTCGTTTGTGTTTAGCCTCTCCTGCGACATTTCTCTGACTTCCCTTTGATCTGTGATTGCTAGGCATTCAGTATATTCACAACACTGAAAGAAATAATATATATATCAACGAAACCATTTTGTTAGAGTGTTATTTAATGTATTTTATTATAAATGTAGTAATATATTCGTAATTAAAAACAAATTTAAGGTAAAATCTGTATACAGATTTATACATACATACATTTATTTTTTTATATTTGATTTTATTTATTTTTTTTTATTTATTTGATTTTCTGATTAAATGGGGAAAAGTTGACTTTATAAATTATTTATTTACATGTATGTATCCCTGGGGCCGGCTGAATAGAAACTTCCTCCGGCGACACCCAGAACGCAAAACACGGAAAAGAGGAACGCACACAGAAAACGCCCTGATGCATATTGAATTCCGCCACCAAGAGGGGGGAAGGGAAGGAGAAGGGAAACGCGGACAGTGATAACCACTTGTATGCAGCAGCAGCCACCCACCTTCGTTCTCCATTCTCCATCCAACCCCCAGCATCCTGGCAAACCACCCCCTGCTGATGTGCTGTCCTGTGTAGCTTGTTGCCATTTTGCCTACGTCTCCAGTTGGAAGTTTTTGCTGTGTGGCATGGGCTTGGGCCAAACTTAAGTTTTCAACCCTCGCGTTGTGTGGTTGTGCGGGCATGGGTTAATGCACTCTGGCCAACCCCTAGGGGTGCCCCCAGCCCAGCTCCAGCCCCATCCCCTAATAGCCCACTGGTCGCCACCACCAAACCCAAACCCAAATCCAAAGTTAATGCCTAAGCCTAAACTCAATTTGAAGCCCAAAATGCAACTTGCACGAGCCGTTAAGGTAATTTCATTTAATTAACTTGCCAAGTCAAACAATAAAAAAGTTTGCAACTTCACTTTTAGTGCCATTTCCCTTAAAAGTGGCTTGCAAACGATTTAATAAAATAATACATTTACCCGGAAAATCAATAATCCTTAATCTTGGGAGCATGTAGGGAATTAATGCGGTATATCGATATAATTCTTAAATTCTTTAAAGGAAAATAATCGAAATAGCTTTACACAGAATATCGATAATCCGTTAAGAAGGAATTTTACACGAAATATCCAAAATTCCTTTCCAGTTTGATTCAGGGAAATTTACACTGAATATCGATATCGAAGTATGGATCATTTTTTTGTACAGAAAAATCTACAAGAAATTTTTATTTATTGCAATAATAGGTTTACGTAAAATATTAATAATCCTTAACCTGTGAGTTATAAAGAAATTTACAGGAAGTTCCGTTGACTCATAAACTTAAGGGAAATTTTCACAGAATATTTTTCAAAAGCTGCAGTGCAATATATTTTGAAATGGATTTATATACATAATATATATATATTTTTGTGAATTGTTTTTAATTATCTCATTTGCATACTTAAAAGCGAACATTGAAAGGGTTGTAAAAATTAAAAAGATTTAATCAAAGACGCTTTAAGACGCCTCAAGGCGTGTGTAATGTCTTAATTAATTCTACTCAAAAACAATGTGGAATCAAGAATTATATTATTATTCCACTCGTTTTGTATACCCTTGCAGGGTATTTTAATTTTAGTCAAAAGATGGCATTTTCAACCCTTCATATATATTATTAATCAGCATTCTACCCATCTTGTAAAGGAAAGGGCTTAAGTTGATTTTGTAATTTAAACTTAATGTTAATATTAAAAAGATCTTAAGCTAAAAAAAAACCAAATATTTTGACTACTCACATTAGTCTAGGTCCTTCCTGTTTGATAACCTTCTTGATTTTTCTCTGATCCCAAAGTCTCTCCGGTGACATCTGCTCGTTTTCCCTCACTCTCATGCTTTGTGGCAGAAAAGAAGCAAAAAAACTGCCTCTCTCGGCCAGAAGGATAAACAAATAGCAAATAAACCCATAGCACTAAGGTACAAACACAACAAGTAGCAGGTGTATCTAAATTCCACACTACCCCACATCACCTTTCCCGGTCGACCTCAACATTCAGCTGGGTTACCACTCAGAAGATGCTAGAACCAGTTGGAAATTATAGTGTCAAGTGGGTGAATTTTTTTGTTTATTTTATATAGAGTTTTTTTTATTATTTATTTATATAAAAGTACATTGGAGCTATTAAAAGCCTGCTTAAACTGCTGATGTTAGCTTCATTTCTTGTTATTGACTAATTTCATTTGGATCTTGGTCCTAAAATCAACTCCATTCGGATCTTATCATATCCGACGCCTTCTCTCCGATCATAAATGCCGCCGCATTGGTGTGAGCGGTAGGTGGCACTGGGATTATGCTGGTATCCACCACACGAAGCCTCCTCATGCCATGAACCTTTAGTTGATGATTAACCACGGCAGTGGGATCACTTTCCGGCCCCATGCGACAGGTGCCCACCTGGTGGTGCAGGGTATATGATAACGTTCGTATCGAGCATCGCCAGTAATCATCCGAGGCGAATTTGTGACCCTCACAGCCTGGCGTCGGTCTCTGGAGCAGTCTTGCCCCAATTTTCTGCATCGCCGGCATCTCCATGATCCGCAGACTGGCCTTGATGCCATCCAACAGATACTCTACATCCTCCTCGGCCGCAAAGTACTTGGGATCGATCTTGGGCCAGCCCAGCGAATTCCGATCCCTCAGCCAAAGGCGGCCCACAGACTCTGGATGGAACTGCATGACCAACAGCGTAAAATGATCCTGCCGAGCTTGGGCCAGTTCCCGATACATTCTGTCATAGATCTCTTCCTTGAAATTGGCTCCCAACTTGAGGCCGGTGCCCTCGTCACTAGCCAAGCTGCCGGCGACCATGATCAGCTCGATATCTGGCCAATCCTTGGGCAAACTAGAACGTGGCGTCTTGAGGAAGGCCAGTGCCTCCACTCCGCCGATGGAGCTCAGTCTGGTAGCGGGATTCCCGGCCAGCAGATAGGACAGTACCTCGGTGGGGGTGACCCTGGAGGTAAATGTCGTCTGACCCGTGGTATTAGTCACAAAGGTGGGTCCAAAATGACACATGTGATCGTACAGCCGGCGACCCACGGGCAGCTCCTTAACTATTGGCACCCCGATAGCTTTGAGGTTATCCTCTGGTCCGATTCCCGACAGGATCAACAGTTGTGGCGAGTTAAAGGCTCCTGCCGACAGGATAACCTCCTTGCGGGCTTTGAAGGTGTAGGGCTTGTTCTTGTAGTGAAACTCCACACCGTAGGCGGACTTGGTGGCGTCGTCGATGAGGATGCGGGTGACCCGGGCATAGGTGAAGATGTGCAGGTTAGAGCGCAGATCACGCACAGGCTTTATATAAGCCGAGTAGGCCGAGTGCCGTCGTCCATTGAGGGTCGTGGCCTGGACATAAGACACCCCGAACTGTGATTCACCATTGTAGTCGGTGCGCGGCAGTCCCGACTCCACAGAGGCCTCCACAAAGGCGTCCACTAGCTGAGACCGAAAGCGTACATACTCCACACTCAGCGGACCGCTGTGATTGTGATACGGTGAGTTCTCCAATCCCTGAAGCTGGGCATTCTCGCTACGCAGGAAATAGGGCAGGATTTCGTCATAACTCCAGCCGGGATTACCGGCTGCCGACCAGCCATCAAAGTCCCTCCGATTGCCACGATTATAGATCATATAGTTGATGGAACTGGTGCCACCCAGCACCTTTCCCCTGGGCAGGGCACACTCCTGATTGTTCATCCCCAAGCAGGAGAGTTTCTGGGGCACGGACTTGTAGCCCCAATTGGAGGATGTCTGTTGAAGATAACCAGCCAGCACCGGTGTCAAATGGGCTATATTCTCTACGCCACCGGCCTCTAACAAGGCCACCGTCCATTGGGGATTCTCCGAGAGACGGGCAGCCAAGGCACAGCCAGCGGCTCCGGCTCCAACCACCACGAAGTCATAGTTGGCCAGATCCCTAGGTACTGTAAGAAAAGTTCAGATATCACCTGTCTTAAATTATCTCTCTATTAAATTATTTGGATTGCTTACCATTGGGTCGGGTTGCCAGCTCTAGAAGATTGACCAGTCCCACCTGGTTAAGCTGGTCCAGCAGCAGCCGGTTGACATCTGCCCGGGATCCACCAAGAATTAAAAGCAATACAAGCGGCAGGAGCTGGTTCATTGAAATCTGGGACGCGGACTGCATCAGCACCTGCTAATGATGGGCAAATGAGAGACCCTCGGCTGGGGGAGTTGCTTTTAAGCCATGGCTTAGCTCCTGGACAGAACTGGACTGGAGACGGGATGACTCAGGTGGCGGGCCATAATGCCGCACACACACACACACACACACACACGACGCAGATACATTTGCACCTGGGCAGCGAGCTCCAAACACGGCAATGGGTCTTTTGTTGTTGCTTCTGCGGCTGTTAATCCACCGGCACCGCCACCGCCGCCGTCAAATGACTTTCAAAGCCACCATATAAACCACATACCCTGCAATTCTTCCAAAGGAGTTGTGGATTCGGTTTGGGAAAGGGGAATTAATATAAAAAAGAAGATATATAAATCGATATATTATAGAAAATATCGATAGGATCACGAAAAACACCTTAATATATCCAAAATAATACCTTTATCGATCTCATGTTCGATATACCAAACTTAAAAAATTAATTATAAAAAAAATAGTTTTTGTAATCTATTTAAAATCGATAAAATATCGAAAACTTATATCTGCATCTATACAATAAATCGAGATCATTCCCATTTTCTTGTTATTGATAACTCGAAAAATATATAATCAAAATAAAAAATAGAGTAATTTAGGATGGGAATATCACAGAGACCTCGAAATGCTCATAACGCACCCAATAATATAGTTTTATGAATGAATTGAAACGCCAGCTCCCGCGGTCCCAGGAAGAAATAAACCAATGAATGAAATTAAGCGCCGACACGGAAAATCGTAAAACTTAATATCCCACTGAAGACTAAAGAACCAAATGGACTGGCAAATACGAGAATGAAATGGGTCATTAAACAAGGCAAAGACCAAAGAGCGATTAAAAAAACAAATAACAAAAAAATAAAAACCTGAGGAAAATCAACAACAAGCTAACAACTAAAAGAAATACGAAACTAAGAACTTTAAACCGGTTGAAGAACTAAAAACAAATTCAGTTGAAATTATCACCAATTACACTCGAACAAATTGTTATAAAATCGCCCTAAAAAAGACTCTTTTCGGCCATAAGTTTAGAACTTTGCCCTCAAAAATGATCCAAAGACGAGTCGCCCTGGAAAGTTTTCCCTAAAATGAGAAAGTTAAATAAAGGTTAATTTTTTTACATTTAAAAATATATAAAAAACGTTTTGGGAAAAATAGAAAAATTAAAAAAAAAAACAGTATTTTTAATATTGTATTATTATTAGAAACTTTTTTTTAATTTTAGAAAATTTGTCTTAGTTGTAGGGAGATTTTTCCAACATAGACAAATATTTTTAAGAGTGTAGCATTTAACCAAACTAAAACAAAAATTGTGAAAATGGGAGCAGATAAGCGGTGCCCAAAATCATTCGTTTTTATTTCAAATTATACTCACTATAACTTATATATATATAGAGACAAGTTTGAAAAAGTTATAAAAACTTTTGATAAATATTATCTCCTTTAGAAAAACCGAAATTGAAAGAAGGGTAATACTCCTGAAATACAAGAAATACATTCATTATTAATGACCTCCTTTTAATGGAAACAAAATACCAATTAGCCAATCAGATTATCAGATTTTTATCTTGTTAAATACCTTTAATTAATTTGTAAATGTCGTAGCTACAGGGTATCCAGCCAATGCTAAGCCCACATTTCCTGATTTGTCCAAATGTGAAGGGAGAATGACAAGATTCTCACTTTTTGTTAAGTGTTTCGGACGCCATTTGTGCGAGTTCGTTTAACTTTGGCGCGTGCTCCGCGTCCACTGGGTCTGGAATCCCATTGGGAGTGCACTCGAATTTCGATTTGTATACGTATTACGTATACCTGTACCGTATATAAATAAATAAATATATAAAACATGAGATCGTCGCACACTCCCAGCGCTCTATTAATTTTTGAGTGTCAAGCTGCCCGGGGAGGCATTGAACTTGATCCAAGGAGGAAACCCGTTTGCACTGCCTCAGATTTTTAAACGGATCGGTGGTTCGGTGTAAAGTTATTAAGCTAGGTCATGACGTGATCTGGATGGAATTGACCCGAACTGTTCTCGAGACCTCCTAAGCTCCTACACTCTCAGAAATGGCGGATAAATATTTTTAAATTCAAAATATAACAAGCAAACTTCAGAATGCCAAAAATACGGTATGAAGTTTCTTTTTGGTGGGAAATTAGGAATTTAAATGAGCGGTTTAATTATAACAAGAAAATGGGATAATCTGGTATTTTTATAAAGAGAAAGAAAAAACTGGTTGGGAATTATAAGCAGATGTGAATTCAAAAACAAGGATCTTTTATGTTAAACTCTTCAACTGTCCTTATAATTCTCAAGTTTTTCTTTTGTCTTATATAATTCCTCTTATGATTCCCAAACGCTTATTTGGTGAATGAAAATATACCTCATTTATCTTATATAAACTCAAGAAATAGCCCTTCAACGGATTTTATAATGATATTTATTAAAATTCAATTGATTTCAAAATATCTTTAAAAATTATATGATATTCCTCTAAAAAAAAGTTTTTAAATCTATTTTCGCTATTTCTCTCTCACAAACACAAAGTTATATATATGAATATTTATTTTATTAAATTTATAAGCCTAGAAAAAAAAGAATAAAGACTTAATTAACACAAAAACTAAATATATATTATATGCTGGCTTTTAAAAAAATACTTGCGAACCAGTTCTAGAGTGGCGCTAGCTTCTCTCAAGTGTTCCAGTGTACCCATTCGCTTGGCCCCAACTTTCGTTTCGCATTTTATTGACCCATTTACATGAATCATTTGAGTAATCGACATCCAAGATGATCTCTGGTGAAGAATCAGCTCCATTCGGACCGGATCATGTCCGCTGCCTTCTCCCCGATCATAATTGCCGCCGCATTGGTGTGCCCGGTCGATGGTCGTGGGATTATGCTGATGTCCACCACACGAAGCCTTCTCATGCCATGGACCTTGAGCTGATGATTTACCACGGTGGTGGGATCACTCTCCGGCCCCATGCGACAGGTGGCCACCTGATGGTGCAGCGTATATGACATGGTTCTAATGGAGCATCGCCAGTAATCATCTGAGGCGAACTTGTGACCCTCACAGCCCGGCACTGGCTTGTCCAGCAGCCTGGTGCCAATGGCCTGCATTGCCGGCATTTTTGAGATCCTCAATGCCTCCTTGATGCCATCCAGCAAGTGCTCAATGTCCGCCGGCACCGAGAAGTATTTGGGATCAATACGTGGCCACTCCAGGGGATTGCGATTATGCAGCCAAAGGCGGCCCACGGAGGCGGGATTAAAGTCCATGATCAGGAAGCTAAAGTGATCCTGTTGCTGAAGCGCCAACTCCTTGTACATCTTCTCATAGATCTCGGCCTTGAAGTTGGCTCCCTGAGTGAGGGCAGTGCCCTCGTCACTGGCCAAACTGCCGCCCACTTGGATTAGCTCGATGTCGGGCAAGCCTTTGGCCGTCTTGGCCGAGGGAACCTTAATAAAGGTGAGTGTTTCCACGCCGCCAATGCTCGAGAGGAATGTATCGGATCTGCCCAGCAGGAAGTCGGTGACCACTGGTGGTCCTATGCTGGCGCTAAAAAGGGTTTGGCCCGTGGTATTCGTCACAAAGGTGGGTCCAAAGTGGCACATGTGATCGTACATCCGGCGACCCACTGGCAGAGCCTTAACTATGGGAATTCCGATGGCCTTGAGGTTATCCTCTGGCCCAATTCCCGACAGCATCAGCAGTTGGGGGGAATTGAAGGCTCCGGCCGAGAGGATCACCTCCTTGCGGGCCTTCACACGATAGGCTCGACCCTGGTGGGTGAACTCCACGCCATAGGCGGTCTTGGTGGCGTTGTCAATGAGGACACGGGTTACCCGAGCCAAGGTCACGATGTGCAGATTCTTTCGACTCGCCCGGATGGGTTGTATGTAGGCACGGAAGGCACTATGCCGCCTGCCCTTCTGGGTGGTGGCCTGGACATAGTTGACGCCCAGCTGCGTCTCACCGTTGTAGTCCACCCGCGAATGCCCCGCCTCCTGGGCAGCCCTGATATAGGAATGGGCAATTTGTGTTCTATGCCGCACATCCTCCACACTCAGTGGTCCACTGTGGTTATGATACGGCGAATGCTCCAAGCCCCTGAGCTGGGCATTCTCGGCGCGCAGGAAGTAGGGAAGGACCTCGTCGTAGCTCCATCCAGGATTACCAGCTGCTGCCCAGCCATCGTATTCCCGCCGATTGCCACGATTGTAGATCATATAATTGATGGAACTGGTGCCGCCAAGGACCTTGCCCTTGGGCAAGGCACACTTCTTCTCTTGCATTCCCCAGCAGGCGTTACGCTGCGGCGTCGAACGGTAATTCCAATTGGAGGCGGTGCTCTGGAGATGTGCTGCCAGCACAGGCACCTGGTGGATCCAGTTCTCCACACCGCCGGCCTCAATGAGCAGCACACTCCACTTGGGGTTCTCCGAGAGACGGGAGGCCAGAGTGCAGCCCGCGGAGCCAGCTCCAGCCACTATGAAATCATAGTGCGATAAGGGTGCTGCCAAAAAAGAATAGAAAATATAATTTGATACTTGGAAAAGCATTTAAAAGTCGCCTCACCATCGCTATACAAGGGTAGATTGACGATATTCCCTAAACCAAGTCGTCTTAATGCATCCAGATTTTGTTTATTGGAGCTGTCCAGTCGAATCCCAGTGATGGCCGGGACAAGCAGGATCAGAAACAGTAGCCGGAAGAGCAGTAACACCTTCTCCATGGTTGCGATATGGCCGGTAACTGAACTCTGCGGCATCGCAGCTTCACACAAAGTTGGATCTCTGGACAGGGCCAACGATGCCGGTGGACAGTGGTGCAGGTGGTGTTGATATAACCAGGCAATTAGGTCTTATAAAAAAGACAACTGATGATGCAATACAAAGATATAACGAGATGTACTATGACTTGTCAAGAGAAAAAATCCATATGATATATCAACAAAAATATTGTGCTTAATTTTATATCGAAAGTGTGAAAGCTTTATTTTTAAAAAATTTTAAATATTAAAGAAATAACACATTGTAGTATTGGAAAAATATGTAAAAGCTTTGAACCTTTTTTATTTTTCTCTTTTTACGATTATATTGGTCCGGTTATACTGGTTTTGGTTATATTGGTTATAAAATCGATTAATAATGGATCTACTTTAAAGCCAATTATCAAGAATAATTTCAATATTTTCTGCAATTCCTAATTCAAGGTGAAAAAATATGAAAAGTCAAGATATAGCAAGTAAATTTCTTCTTAAAAATATAAAAAATATAAATACGATTAGCCAAAATTATTACCATTTGGGGTGAATAATGATTTTCTACAAACTTAATAGAATAATAATTTAAAAAATATTTTATGGAAACTACAAGAAAAATATAAAAAAAAAATTTTTTTTTTCTGATAGTTTTAAAATATTTTCCTGTTTAGTTTGTAGTTTTTTGTTTTAAAAAATATTTTTCTTTAGTTTTTTATAAATTATTCAGACCAAAGGGTAATTAAATTTTAATTTTTTAATACATTTCGTGACACTGTGGATCATCTTAATGCCGGTTTGGTTCTCCCTGGCTGATCTTTCTTCCTATCCCTTTCTTTCTCTTTTCCCTCTTTCTCTTCTTTCTCTGCCTTTCTCTGTACACTAAAAAAAAAAATAAAAATGGAAAATATATGAAATGATTTTTCTTAATCCCAGACTTATGTTTCTGCTTTTAAATTAAATTAAAATCTCTAGGATTGATTTTCTTGATTAATTTTTAACTCTTACCTATTGATTTTTCCAAGTAAAAAATAATATAAGGATTATATACTTAACCTTTTCGCTCCGTGTACTTGTCTTGAAACCAATGAGGCTGCGATTGCCTCAGAATTTTTATTGCCCCTTGCTAATTTTTCAGCTTTCTGCTTGTTCTGTGTCTATCTCCCTCTCGCTTTCCTGCTCCCTGAAATCTTCCGTCTCTTTTTACAAGTATTCTGGCCCCATCTCTCTCTGTTTCCCTGTCCCTGTCTTGGCTTTTGCATCTAAATCCGAGCTTGGTTCAATGGCACTTGGATGGTTGGGCTTGTTTATTTTTATATTTTTTTTTTCTGGTGAATCTGAATCTTTGGAGATTGAAGACTGAAGCATTAGAATCGGGCACTTGAGGGTTAATATATACCAAGAGCAACCCCATAGTGACCAAAGTAAAGTAAAGTAAAAAAAAAAAACGGCGAGAACAAAACCAAAGCGGATTAAACGACTTTGCGTCCAGCCAAAAAAAAAAGTGACATGAGATGAGAAAATTAAGAAAGGATATAAAAAAAAGGGGGTGGCCGCCCATTATTGCAACGGAATCAACCCCCCAAAAGCATATGGATGCAGTTCGCAGTATTTCCCTTACAAATCCCGCAGCAACCGAATAAATGAGACTCATCCGAAGGATGGGTCATGTTTTGGTCATGGCAATTGCATTCACAATTTGTTTCCTTTTGTGTTTGTTTGCCTTTTTTTTAGCAACTGAAATCCGCCCTCTAAATTCATGAATATTTCAATTTGTGTTAATGAAAAGTCTGGCGAAAAGCAACCATGGTAACTTTGCATATTCTGAAAAATAAAAGGGAAATGGGCAAGGATATGCGGTTTTTATATGAGTTTTGCTTGAAAAATGGCCATGTTGTGTATTAATTCAAAGGGACAAAGTGTAGTCTTAATAATTCATCTGTAGAAAATTAACAATAAATATTAATAGGAGTTATTAAACCTTAATTGCTATTCATTGGTGAGATTTTTAAAAATAGGAACAGTTAAATATGAAATTTTGTTAAATATATAATTTTTACAATTTGATTTATCGAAATTTTAACTAAACGAAAATATTGAATTTATGTTACATATATGGCAAAATATTTACTTTCAAAATTGTGATTTATTTTGTATTTGAAACTTTTTTTGACTGAGTTATATTGTTCAAAAAATTTATCAGATAAAAATATCGATAAATATCGATTTAAAGAATTCAAATATTTTCGGTCTTCTTAAAGGGTATTATGATTATATTTAGTAAAGGGGTTATTTCCGACCCTATAAATCATATATGTATATACTTAGTCGGCATCAACAGGCGAATCTGTTCAGCCATCACCGGAAGAATTAAACATTTTTTTTTTTTTTTTTTTTTTTTTTTTCTTTCTCTCAAAATATTAGATTTATAAATTTTTCAAAAATTCACAAAAATCTGAATTTTTGTAAGTTTTGAATTTAATATGCAGATTTGTTATGCTAGAAAAAACTAGCAAAAGGTATACAAACTTTGGCTTGCTCAAGTTAGCTTCCTTTCTTGCTTAAATATATTTATATATATCAATATATAGAATCTCCCAAGAATGCCGGCTTATAAACCGGTTGAATGTATCTCTCTCGGAGCCTCAAGTCAAGCTTAAAGCTTTTCATTCTGAATGGAAGCGGATTTGGTCTATAGCCTACCCTTGGGCTGAGCCTCAGACACAATTTCAGCCTCTTCTACTCGGCAGTTATTCTCAATTTTTCGACTGATTTATACTCAATCTATATACATAAATAATTCTAAGGTCAAATCGATGCAAATCGAAGCAACTTGAATTCAAACACCAACAGAAACTTGGGACAACATCAGCTAAATATTCACACCGCCTTTTGATAGTTAATAAAAAGACAAAAAAACGAGAGTAAGCCAAAAAATCATTTCCGCAACAATAAAAAAAATAGCCGAAAGAAGCAAAAGACAGACAAGAGTCGAAACAAAGGCGTCTAATAAATCAAAACAAAGCGAAAGAAACAAAAAATAATGTTCAAACAAGCGGTCAACTTCATGGATTTCACGGATTTTTTGATTATGATGCCACAAATTGATTAGCATGAAAATTGCTAGAGCTGAAAAAGTCGATGAAATTCAATGTCAATGTCATGTTGATTGGATAGTACAAATTAACTTTACTCCAAGTTTTAGAGTTAACAGAGTTTAAAATTAATTGTCAAGGTATGAATTTATATATATGAAAACTAAGAAAAAAAAACCTTTTTTAATAAAAGTGGAATTTATAAATAATTTTAAATGTTAAAAAAAATTAACGTTTATAATATTATTTTTTTATGTAATTTTTTTTTATATAATTATTTTTTATATAATTATTTGTTACATTATTATTTTTTATATAATTATTTTTTATATAATTATTTTTTATATAATTATTTTTTATATATATATGTTTTTTAATATACTTATTTTTATATAATTTTTTTTATATAATTTTTCTTATATAATTTTTGTTATATATTTTTAAAAAATATTTTTTTTATATATATAAATTTTTTTTTTATATCATGCAAAAATGAATACAAAAATAAACAAAAATGAGGGTAAAAAATTAAAGAAAAAAAATCAGTAAAAGAAATTAAAAAAAAAATTAAAAATTGAAAAAAAAAATTAAGATAATATGTAATAAAAAAACCTTAAATAAAAGAAATATTTCATTATAAATATTACAATTAAGAAAACTTTTTCAGAAATCATAAAAAAACTATCTACAAATAATTTCATAATTAACAATTTAAATAAATACCAACAATTATATGTTAAAATATCTATGCTTTTTCCACTTTCTCGTTTTAATTTCTGACTTAAATATAAATAACAAATGCATTTGGAAAACCCAAAGAGAACCTCCCATATAGAAAACAATTTGATGTACAATTTATATACAAAACTTATTGCGATTTATTATTACATATATATATAGGCTTACGTCTCTAGACTTAATGTAGAATCAGTTCAGGCAAGAGAGAATTAATATAAACAATTACACAAAAAAAAGACCAACAATTTGCGAATGCTGAGCACAGCAGCCTTAACCTAGCAACGTGGGCCCCATATTTATGCGATTCATTTTAGGGGCCCACACCTGACTTTGGACTGAGAGGGATTTATGTATTCGTACTCTATTGTATGAAACCGTGATCCTGCTTGATCATATCCGCCGCCTTCTCGGCAATCATAAACACTGGCCCATTGGGATGACCGGACATAATCTCCGGCATGATGCTGGCATCGGCCACTCGAAGATTCTTAATGCCATGGACCCTCAAACGGGCATCGACCACTGCCGCCCGATCCGATTTGGGTCCCATTTTGGCCGTACCCGAGTAGTGGTAAATGGTGAAGGTGAAGTGACGGACATAGCAGGCCCAGTAGGCCCAACTCTTGTAGGGATGCTGCTTGCAGGTGGGGATCTTGCGTTCCCACAGCTTGGCATTGATGGCCTCCATGCCGCGCTGATTCATCAAACTGATGGCCTTCAGGAGTCCGCGGACAGAGATGTCCACATCATAGGGATGGGCAAAGTAATTGGCATGAATCAAGGGATACTTGAACGGATCGCTGCTTTTCAACATGATGCGACCGCGACTCTTGGGCCTCAGGATCATGGGGAAGATCATAAAAGCATTGAGTGACTTATCCTCGATTTCAGCAAACAGCGAATCGTAGATGGACTTCTTTAGGCCAAAGGCACGCGATATAGCCGGATTGGAGGACATGGATCCACCCACCAAAAATAGCTCAATGTCCGGCCAACCGTCCTCGTCGCGTTCGTGATCCAAATCCCAGAAGGCAATGGCCTCACAGCCGCCAGGTGAACCATAGGGACCCTCCATCCTATTAAATCTGTTGATCAAAGTGGGATCCGCGAAATCTTCAAACTTCAAAGACGTAGCATTCGTGGTAAAGGTAACAGCCGGTGCCGTATGATCCTGCAGATTATAGCCAACGGCCAGGTCAGCTATGGGCTTAATGCCCACCTCCCGGAGATGCTTCGCTGGACCCACCCCAGACAGCATCAGCAGCTGTGGGGTATTGATAGCTCCTGCCGACACAATAACCTCCCTTCTTGCCAAGATCTTCTGCATGCGTCCATCGGTTTGAACCATAATACCATAGGCAGTCTTGGTTTGAGGATCAATCAGGACCTTGGTGACCAGAGCATGTTTCTTAACATGCAAATTACTGCGTTTGCCCTTCAGGGGATACAGATAGGCGCGATTGGAGCTCCATCTGGTTGAGTTTCTGGTGGTGGTATGCAGGAAGGCCACTCCATTCTGTATCCTTCCATTATAGTCCCTATACTTCAGACCATCCTGCTGGGCGGCATCCACAAAGGCCTCAGCGATCTTGGAACGCCAGTTCACATAGCTAACCTTAACGGGACCATTGCGACCCACATAATCCTCTTCGGCATCGGGTACACTGCTTCCTTCGTATTTCTTGAAGTAAGGCAAAACATCCTTGAAGCTCCAGCCGGGGTTACCCAGCTCCTCCCAGCGATCGTAATCCCTGCGATTGCCGCGTGTGTACATCATGTAATTGAGCACAGAACTGCCGCCAACTACCTTGCCTCGTGGCCAGTTGCAGCGGTTATTGTTCATCGCCAAACAGGCATGATCCGAGGGCTGTGTCCGATACTTCCAGTTCATTTCGCCCAGTTGCAGGAAATGCGCCACTATGGGTACATCCATGACCAGACGCTCGGGTCCGCCGGCCTCCAGGAGTAGAACGCGCCACTGGGGATTTTCGGAGAGGCGGGCGGCGAGAGCACAGCCCGCCGTGCCGGCACCCACAACAATAAAGTCATACTCCGCGTCCAGCACCAGATTGTTGTCATAGTTCTCCAGCTCGAGATCCGCCTGACCGCGACGCAGGAAGTTGATGGTCTCAAACAGGACATTGTTCTCCTGGGCCAAGCTAGCGCAGGCCCAAAAGACTAAACACAGAGCCGCAATTAATACGGATTTTCGACGACTGGCCATCACTTCACTTCAGATTCACCAGAAAAAAAATAATAAATGTATATATTGTTACTCGATCGATTCGAGGTTCTAGGACGCGAACGCGTGCGTGTTGCCCAATCGGTTTCGGAACTAGAAATGCTGACAAATGCGGTGGCCAAGTTCAATTTAATATTAAATTCGGCGCCGATCGGCGACGGGCCAGCTTCGTTTTCGGTCGGCATTCGGCTCCAAGAGATCGCAAGATCGCAGCGATCAACGCTCGCCAAGAATCTTCAAATCCCCTCGAGACTCAGCATGACTGTGGACACGTTCGCAGTCCAAAAGCCGAGAGACAGAGAGACCACCGAGAGGGAGACAAAGACCAACCACCAAGTAGAGTTAAAAAAAAAAGAAAAACAAAAATGAAACTGAAACTGAAAGCTCTGCTATTTTGACATTGACTTGAGCCGATCGCTCCAATCGCTGGTTATATGTCTTGGCAACCTGCAGATCACAGATCGCAGATCGCAGATGCGGAAGCAACCGATGGACAATTAAAGGGCTTTCCCATGGCTAGAAATAAACCAATATAACTAGACCGAGATCATCCTCAAATATAAGAATCTTTGTTTATAGTCTGCGGTTTGCCACAAGAATTTTTTGTCTTTTTGGGTAGGGGTCCCTCACTGAAACCAGTTGTAATCATAAAAATTAAAATATTTGCAAAACCAGCTGCCGTCTAATCGCTTTATTATGCTTATTATATCTGGGATTTGCCAAGAATTGGCTGGCATTTTTACTAAATAATATGCAAACTTACATAATTCATAAGTTTTCTCTAAGCATCAATTATAATATTCAAGTATGCTATATTGCGATAAATATATCGATATTTCCACTTGGATATGTATGTATATATTTCGGCTTGAATCAATATAACGTTTGATATATCGAACTTTGCCAAGAAGAGCATAAACAAAGTTTATGTTTGGAAATAAATATAAAGAGGTTCTTAAAAGAGTTGTTTTTAATAAGTTTTCCGTATATTTTTTAATTTCGATAACGGTTAAAGTATAAAGATTGATAAATCGAACATAGATTTTTTCGATTTTAACCGTTATCGAAATAAAAAAAAAAGTATGTATCATTAATAATCTAATAATTTTTTTGTATTTTTTACTATATTTTTATCATTTTCGATATATAAACACAGTAACGATATTTTCGATAGAATATTTATGTTTATTTATCGCTATATCGAACATAATACTTGTAGATTTTGTAGATTTTTTTGTCAGTTTTAATTTATGAAAACTAGCGACATTATCTATTTGAAATAAAGTGCTAATTTTCTGACCAATTTCAATATTACCTTTCAATATGTTTACATCCAAAAATCACTTTAAAAATGTTAATAAATTTTTTTCGTATAAAATAATGTTTTCCACATAAAAACAACTTGAAAACTTTAACAAGCGTATTACTTTCTTATTTTGAAATTCAATTAATGATCAATAATAACTAAATAAGGTATAACACTTAAGTTGAAGCCCATCAATAATTTATTTAATATAATTCCCTGACAATCTGTTGACAGCTTCCGTTATTCGGTTAATTTAATAATTTAATTTAATAAGAAAAAAAATCAAAAACAATTTCTTAAGATAACTCCTAGTTTTGCACGTAGTTGTAATCCTCCTTGATCATATCGGCTGCCTTCTCCGCTATCACATAGACGGGTCCATTGGGATGACCCGAGACCAGATAGGGCATAATGCTGGCATCCACCACGCGAAGATTCCCGATGCCATGGACCCTCAGACGGGCATCCACCACAGCCGAGGGATCTGTTCGTGGTCCCATCTTGGCCGTGCCGGAATAGTGATAGATGGTGAAGGTGAAGTGACGAGCATAGCAGGCCCAATATTCACTGCTCCGCCACTTGTGCTGTTCGCATCCTGGCAGACGCTTCTCCAGCAGCCTAGCCCCAATCTTCCGGAAGGCAGGCTTCTCCAGTAGCCGCACAGCCTGTTCAATTCCACGAACCGTGATATTGAGATCATAGGGATGCGCAAAGTAATTGGCATAGATCCGGGGATGCTCGGTGGGATCGCGACTCCTTAGCTTGATGCGACCGCGACTCTTGGCCCGCAGGATCATGGGAAAGATGAGAAAACCATTGGCACTCTGACGTTCCAGCTCTCCGAACATATTCTCGTAGATATCCTCCTTGATGCCCAAAGCCAGTCGCAGGGCCATATTTGTCTGCAGGCCGCCGCCCACCACAAAGATCTCCATATCGGCCCAGCCATCGGGATTTGTGGGATCATCAAGGGCATAAAAAGAGATGGCCTCGACGCCACCAGGTATTCGTAGTACTCCGCGACCTTGCAGAAACTCTGCAATTACCTCGATCCGGAACATCTCCTGGACCTGCAGCGAACTTACATCGCACAGGGCACTCACTGCCGGTGCTATGTGATCCTGAAGGTTATAGCCCACGGCCAGATCGGCCAGTGGCTTGATACCCATCTCCCTGAGATGCTTGGCCGGACCCACGCCGGATAGCATCAGCAGTTGCGGTGTATTGATGGCTCCCGCCGATAGAATCACCTCCTTTCTGGCCAATATCTTTAGGTTCTTGCCATTCACACGCACCATAATCCCATAGGCCATCTTGGTCTTGGGATCAATTAGAATCTTGGTGACCAAGGCGTTCTTTTTCACATGCAAATTGTTGCGTCTTCCCTTTATGGGATACAAATAGGCCCGATTGGAGCTCCACCGCGTCTCATTGTAGATATTTGCCTGGAGGTAGGACACTTTCAATTGTTTGGCTCCATTGTAATCACCGCGCGGCAGTCCGGCATCTTGGGAGGCGGCCACAAAGGCATCGGCTATGCGAGTCTTTGTCGCCGAGTAACTGATCTTCACCGGCCCCTTGCGACCCACATAATCCTCCTCGGCATCGGGTATAGTGCTGCCTTCGACCTTTTTGAAATATGGCAGGAGTTCCTCAAAGCTCCAGCCGGGATTACCAAGACTAGCCCAGCGATCATAGTCCCTTCTATTGCCACGGGTGAACATCATGTAGTTCAAGGTGCTACTCCCGCCCATCACCTTGCCGCGCGGCCAGTTGCATCTGTGATTGTTCATGGCCAGGCAGTAGTTCTTTGATGGCTCCGTGTGGTACTTCCAGTTGACATCGCCCAGTTGGAGGAGATGAGCCACAATGGGTATATCCATGACATAGTTTTCGGGTCCGCCGGCCTCCAGGAGGAGCACACGCCACCGGGGATTCTCGGAGAGGCGGGCTGCCAAAGCACAGCCCGCCGTGCCGGCACCCACCACTATGAAATCGTACTTGGAGGCCATGGCCTGGCCCTCATCGAAATTCTCCAAATCCATTTGGGCCTGGCCGCGTCGCAGAATCTCAAGGGTGTCGAACAGTGAGTTTCCCAGGTAGCTTTGCCCCGACGCCAGCGTCGCCACTGCCACTGCCAATCCCAGGCAGAAAAGGATCAGGAGCCTGGATGGTGGCGACCCTGCTGCAGTGCCGGCAATCCAAGTCCAAGTCATTGTAGCGTCATGATTGTGGTGCAGCCGGACGCACTCAACTATCGCGATCGACTGACCGCCGAGCTGAGAGGCTAAGTCGAGGGAAACTGCCTTTAAAAACTGCATCTAAAACTGCGCCATGTGGGGCCCTGCACTGTTGACAATTACCAAATGATCGTGGTCCAAACTACACAGGAAAAAAACCTTAAAAAAAAGCCACAAAACAAACCCATATTTCCAGTTGAAGTCCAATATTTTTTAATATTTGTTTTTTTTACATTTTATTAAAAATGTATATGTAGGCGATAATTAAAAATTAATTATTTTTAACGTAGACTTTGCCTGGAATTTAAAGTACTATATTATCATGTCAAGCCGCCGCTAATAACTTTTTTTAGTTTAAATTTTCTATTTTTCTCAAATTTAAAACATAGCTTTCTGTTTATTAGGGCTTGTTTTGGTTTTTTCTTAATTCAAAGGTGACATTGTTTTGCTATTACATTTTGCTTAACCATGGCGAATTTGCCCTAAAATTTTTTGCGAAGAAATTGCACACGTTTGCACGTATAATTCCCAACTGGTTCTAACATTCCCCAAATGAAGTGACTTTATTTTAAGTCGAAGCTCTCGAAAGCCCTCAATTACTACCCAATAATTAATTAATACATAAAAAAATTTATTAATATATTTATTTTAATTATTAATAACAAATCAGAATTATAGATTTGTTTTCTTAGTGCACCAGTTGACTTTATTTCGTGGCTAACCGGTAGCTATCTTTTGTGTAATTTTTTACAATGCAATCGAACCAAGTTTATAAGCATTCAGCAATGCCAGGAATTAAATTCATTTAAGAATGTGCAAATGACAGCTTCCATCGCGTCATGTATGGTAATTTTCAATTTAAATTATGGGTTGAATACAGAACAATTGCTTAATAATCAATAGGTTTGTGTTAGGCAAATCACAAAACAAAAATCAAATGATATTCCAATAGATGCAGATTCGAAAGTACATTAAAATGATTAAAATATATGTGTATGTAATATCCGTTAATTAATTCATCTGTTTCAATGTTCATTCGCCACGATCGCCACTCTCGTAACTAGTGAATGGAGTTGTAATGTTTGTTTCTATTTTTGTATTCTCTTATTTTTCCATTTGCCGGCTACATTGTTTACTGAATAATTTAATAATTATTTCCGCTTGCATGTGAATTCGTGAGCTTAGAATGGGACAGTCTTTATGTATATATACAAATATATTTGGAAAAATTGCCAAGATCCCAAGCAGCCGACCGCAACCGTTTGACATACTGACTGAAAAACAAAATGTAAATAAATTAAGAAGCAGCTTAATGTGTTTTTGATGTGCTCTCCGCCCCTCAATGACATCGTTCCAGCAAGAAAAAAATGTATAAATATATGTATATGTACTTAATTTGAGATATATAAATATATATGGCTGTACCCAGGACGATTCCAGGGGGAGTATTTCATGCCGGATCGAAGGAGGAATACCAATGAGCCAGGCCCATAACGATAAGAACCTTTTGTAGCAGGGCTCCAAGGACGGCCAGCATCTGGCTGGCTCTCTTGGCGGCACTAAAGAACCGATGACATTCAGGTCCACGAATACTTTAGAGTCAAGGCTGCCGAGAGGGTCTGCGGCTTCCAATTTCGCAATTTGTCGGCGATTCGCGATACGCGCGGGCTTCAGTTCGTTGAGCTCCCATTCGCGGATGCACAGAGAGAAAAATACGAGAAATATAGGTTGAGAATATTAAAAAAAAAAATGTAATTAGGGTATTGGAAAATATCGATATATTAATATTGTATCGATATTTTAAAACTGATATGTGTATAGTTATCGATATTTAATCATTGAGAAGAGATATTTTAATTATTACGAAATATTAATATATATTATATATTATTTCCATATTTTTCCGATAATCAATATATATCAATGTAAATTTCGATATTTGAAATTATAACTCTTCGATATTTTTATATTGATTCGATAATATTGATATTTTAACATTGATTGCAATATTCTTCGATACATAAAATGTTGTTATATTAACTTTAAAGATGCTTTTTGATGTTTTGTTGATGTTTACCTAATCCTAACTCTCCACTTAATGCCGCTTTTTCGTTCTGTGTAGTGGCTAACGGCAATTAATGCATCGAGTCTTACTATCGATTGGTATTGTGCTGGCTCGTTGTCGCTATTTTTCTGTTCGCATAAAGTCAAGAATTTAAGCAAACTCGTTGTCTTTGACCGACTTTTTATAGTTGGCAACGTCTGATTTTGGCCAAGTTGCTCTTTTGCACTGAACTCAAATTTTTTTTTTTTTTTTTATATATTTTTTCTTTGCGGGCCTCGACCATGCCATGTCTTTATAGCGATTTTGACACTCGATTTTTGACATTCGACGCGGTTCGATGGCCCGCAAAGGATGAGGGGGCCTCGTTTGTAATTAAAAATTGGAAGCTATTTCCCAATCCCTCGACACAAGCCGAGAATGATGGTTCTTAACAAAAACGAGTCTCCTAAGCCAAGCCATTAATTGCATTGCGTTCGATCAGCATGACAAAGCAATTCGTTAAGCTCTACAACAACATTTGCATAGACAGTGTCTTGGGTAAAACAGCTCTGATTTCGTATTTCTTCTTTCCTGATTAATGCCAAAAACCAGTTGTTACCAAAATTACTAGTAAATATTTGCCAAAACTTGAGAGACTCCCTGAGATGCTATAACTTTTATTACAGAATTTCAAGGCTGCGAAAGAACAATAAACTAGACAGATTAGACTCTCTTTAAGCTTAGAATTATAAATTAGAGAGTAAGGTTTTTAACTTTTTTTTTAAATTATAAATTAGGGAAATTTTTAGGGGTTTCTTTTATATTTTTCTTAAATTTAGGACGTTTTTTTCTGACTGTTAAGGTTCGTTTAGGTTCTTTCTTAATTCAAAGGCAAATACCTCACATGTGCACATATAATTCACAACTGGTTCTAACATACCCCGAATGAAGTGAAGGTTGCCAGTCTCAGTTTTTCACAGTGGTAAGTGCTATTACATATGTTTTAGTAGCCTTTGCTTCATCTGCTTGTTCCAGGCTATAGTCTCTGTCTTAAAGACCTATCCCTAGACCTTCAAAATTCTAAATAATACAAATATTTATTCAAATATTGTTATGGTCATTTCGGCCGCTGCAAGTGAATGCCAGCCAAGGATTAAGAGTTACCCAGTATCTTCCCCAAAAGAGCTTGAAAGCTCAAAGGTATTTCAGCGCTCACCTATCGCCATGGACTCGAATGATAATCTGGGAGGAAAGCCCGCTGTCAGCTCGAGTTTCCTGTATAAAAATAAATTCAATGGCAACTTCTCGGAAGATGGTGACGAGGCGGAGATAGACACCTCCGATGATGCCGGCACCATGAATAACGATACCGAAACCGATGCCATCACACTCAAAACTTTAACCAGCAGGCAGAAGATACCACCGGAGCAGGAGCAGCCGGAGCTAGAGCAACTGCCTTTGAGTTCCTTTGTCCGAACGAAATCGGTGCCGGACAGTAGGTTCTCGGGATTCCTAAGGGTCTTGGCCCGCAGCTTGCAGCACTGTTCGGTGAGGATTGCCGCAGGCTTTGGGCTGAGTCGGCAGCCAAATGCTTGGTACAAGAACTGCTGGAACACTCCCGGCTCCCAAACCCAGAGAATCCACAGAGGGGTGATAACCCTTGCTCCTGAGTCCATGGCAACGATGCCGAGAGGAATTGCTAGCTCTACAACCCTTTAATACCTCCTCCTACTGAACTGAAGCCTTCTCTTTTGATAAATTTAAATGTAAAACACTTGAAGGGTTTTTTAACTCTTTCTTTTTTTTTTTTAACTAAATGAATGAATGAAAAATTCAAATATATATTTTTTTATATTTTATATTCTATTTAAAGACTGAAGCAGCGGCGAAGTCAATGAATCAAAATATTTAGCCAGAAATATGTTGATCTTTGTGCAACAAAACGCCGCAAATATTTACAAAAAACCAAAAGCTGAGAGAGACGAGAGGTTCATTATCGTTTGCTTGAGAATTCCACTCGATATTATTGCACTTTATTGTGATTTCCATTGATTTCCATGTTTCAATTACCAAACGAACCGACAAATCGACGTTGTAGGAAGTCGAAAAGCCATCAAAATGAATCAATTATTGAGACAGACTGAGGACTTCCCCCGCTGGTCCAAGTGTGCTTTCAAGAGACCGTAGCAAATCGATTCATTTGCAGATGGCGATGATGATTGGACATGACAAAGCAGAACAGAAGTTGAATAACATTTGTGATCATTTATAATGATAATAATAATTATAATAATTGCTATAAGCATATTCAACTATTCGGATTCCAATTCCGATTCCGATTCCGTAGATTCCATAGATACAAAGCAAACAGATACACAGATCAAATCAAATATTTACTGCCACCAATCGACCATTAAATCCCATTAAAGTGTGCAATTATTTGAGCCATGGTCCAATTGTCTTCTGTGTTGTGATCAATGGCCAATTGAAGAGTACGTGACGCCAACACATACACTCGATAAACTCGGTGAACTCGGTTGGAAACAAAGCTGTTTAAGTCAGGAAGTTGATCGGAAAGATCGATGAGCTATTATCTCTGAGGTTCACGGATCAAGATTAAGTAAATTTGGCTTAACAAAGGATAACTTGGAAAAATCAAAATTTTTATTTATTTCATGAAAAATTTAACATATTTAAGACAATAAGGCATGAATTTTAAATCAGAAATTTGTTTTGTTTTAATTTGTATGAATTTTATAAATCTGTATACTTTATTTACAATTTCTTAAAATAAATTTTTGAGATTTTAAAACGTTTAAAATTTGTATCAATATTTGAAAGTTTGTTTACAATTTTTATCAACTTTTTATCGAATTTTAACAATATTTATCGAATTAATAATATTTTTATCAAATTTAAAATTTTTATTTTTAATTTTTATAATTTTTCATTAATTTTTAAAACATTTTTCAATTTTTTATAAAATGATTACAATATTTATCAATTTTTTTTTAACTTTATCTATAAATTTATATAAAAGTTTACAATATTTTCAATATTAAAGATAAATTAAATAATATTTTTTTAGTTAAATTTATAATAAAACTAGTGATATAAATATTTAGTCATTAAATTAAAATTTTAAGAATATTTAAATTTTCGATGTTTTCAATATTATAATATTAATATAATTATTATTAATATTATTCTCAATATATTGCCCCAAAATATACTCTACAGAAACTAATGAGCTTCTTCCGTTTTACCTTAGAAAAAAAAAAAAAAAATTCAAAACGGCCTACGCCTCCCAACTCAATAGTTCTTACTAATCAAAGCACAAAGTTTCCCACTGACAAAAAAATCTTTCCGTTGCTCCCCAAGGTCGCTCGTAGTGACTAAGAATTTCTCGACTTTGAATTGTATAAGCCCAAAGGTCTTAGAGGTTGACTCTGAGGCCTGATTGGCACCTTTGTAACAATCAAATAACTGGCTGTTCAGGTTCAAAGCGGCACTCCACAGGTAGCAAGTCTACCTGTATATACATATATGGGTCACTAATCACGATCCACGGTCGTTGAGAGGCGAAACCTGATCATTACACACTTCCGCTGTTAGATGTAAGAATGCTATGAATGACATGAATATTAAGTTCGTAATCCCTTATTAATGTATTATTCTTACAACTTATCATGATTTATCGCAGCCAATTAATATTTCCACGCATTTACTTCTCTCTTTTATTTACAGGTGAGTAACTGAGTCTCTGAGTGAGTGGCTGCTGCTGCTGCTATGCAAATGCAAATGCAAATTCCAAAGCAGAGATCAAGTTCATTGGGTCTGGGTCAACTGCTGGCGGTGCTCCTCGCTTGTCTAACGGAGCCCAACAAGTTGACTGACCTCTAACTGGAACGGTAACACATGTGTCGGAGCCGGAAGTTATCTGCAGATGATCCGCAGATACTTCCGCTGGCCCTTGACCCACATTTCCATTTTCCTTTGTGTTTTTTTTTTTGCAGATGTTTTGCATATATTTTTATTGTGTTTCTTTGGCCAAGAAATCTGAGAGTCTAGGGCAAGTCCGTCAACTCTTGGTGAAATTTTCTTATTGTATTTTATTTATATATTTTTGTTTAACATGGTCACGTAGACGTTCAGTCTCCATCTGGCCGAGTTTGGTGGGCGTGGCACGCGGCGTATACGTAATGTGTGGACAATGATTAATTAAAATAAACATTTGAAAAATTGAAATTAGCCAAGAGTTTTGACAAACTAATTAGGCATAAATGTGTATGGAGAGAAAAAAAATCCGATATAATATATCAACAAATAAGTCGTGCTTAATAATAGTTTGAAAATATCGATAAGTTGCAAATATTGAATTTTTAAATATCACCTTATTAAGCTGAAATATCAATTTAATAAAACAAATTCTGTAAAAAACATACTGAAATTATAGCAAATTTTAAAATTTAAATTTTTAAAATATCGAATTTAATGCATTTAACAATAATGTCGCAAAATTTGAATATGTACATTTTGAACACACAAAAAATATCGCATTTGACTTAAAATTTTAGACATTATCCAAAAAGATCTGATTTAACATAACAAAAATGTCGTAAAAGTTAATATTTAAATTTTGTAAGTATCGAAAATATCGCATTTAACATAAATATATCGATATTATCGATATTTTATTTTATTTTTATTTATTAAACAAATATGGATCTTTAAAATAATATTTTAAATACAAACTTAAAACCTTTAAAACCCCATTTAAAATTCTAACATTTTTTAATACAAATACCCCCCAAAAAATAATGAGGGTATCTCCGCCAGATTAGACCTTGAACTTGCCTGAACCACCACAGCTATTAAGTCGTGTGATTTGTGCTTGTGCTCGTGTCCGTTGTAAATTGCTCGTTGTCTTGGACATTTTGCATTAATTAGGCATCAAATCTGGTTTTTCATGCTCATCTCATCATCATGAGATTTTGGTTGGTTAGAACAAAAAGTGGGACAGGGACAGGGACCACATACTTAGCACATCTCCTCTCGATATATCGGAAATGGGTGATTTTTTAATTTTGAGTTAATTTGATTAGACCAACTTTTGAGAGTGTTTCCTTCCGGCTTCCGATGCTCGTACAACATGAAAATTGTTGACCAAGGCTGCGTGGCCTGACAGAATAGATGATTTATAGCACTTGGATTGGTCTGACTGGGCCAGTTGAGTGGTCATATATCTTGTATCTATTTTTAAGGGGCGTTGCTAGTCCAACCATATAAATGTATATGTCTATATGTATGTTAGCTGTGAAAATGGTTGTCTTGTGTCTGGCGGTAATTAAATTCGTTGACTTGCGTGTTGTTGTGTCTTTTTTTATGACCGCGCCCAAAAGTTAGGCTATATGTCAGCACGAAAGTCCAAGGCAGAGTTGACAAAAACATAAAAAAAATATATGTAGGTTTATAATTTAATAAATTAAGTAATAAATTAATTTAATATTACAATATATTAACCGTTTTGTTTCTTTTTTAAAACAAAAAATATATTTCAAAAGATTTAAATTTATTTAATTTTTTTAAAAGCTTTTTATGCTTTTCCTAAAAACACATTCCTAACAGCAACTTCTTTCCCAAAACCCTACAACTTGAACAAAATTACCAAGAAAATATTACAATACAATTTTTATAACCAAAACTAATATCCAATTAGGGGATAGGCCATGAATTTATATCAGACACGCAATGCGGTATCCATTCATAGCTGCTTTTGCTTTTGCTTTTGCAGCTTTTGCTTACTTCATGGGGCATTGCCTGCTTTTTGGCTGTAAGAAAATAATCTTAAATAATGAAATTCCGTTAACGCTTTTTATGCTTCATTTATGCAAATTTAATTTATTAAATAGAATGTCGTTTAAATAATGCGTGTGTATGGGTAGGGAGTTACCTATAAATAGTCAAACAATATGCATATAATAAAATTATCATATCCTAGAACTTAGCATAAATAATACGTAATACGTAACCAGAAAAAAAATATTGACAACAATTACTAAAGATAAGGATATATCTAGGAATACAGCATATAGTTGGGGTGTGTGTTCTTAGTGTGTGTGTTTATATATATACAATATATATTTATTCTATGACTCGATTTTTGTTATCTATTTTCTTCTTGTCGTCTTGCATTGGATCCTTTTGTGGGTTTTTTAAAGATGAGATTCAAAAGATACTTCTTTTAACTCTTTAGCTGATTTTGTCAATATAAATAATAAGATGCATAACGTCAGCTTGGCTCTAAGTTCTCTCTTTAATCTCTTTTGGAATATTAATAAAAACCCAGAAAGTGAGAGAGAGTTTTATACGCTCTTAACTTTTTTGGGCTTACGTTACGCATCTTATTTATTTTTATTTTTTTTTTTTACATAATCCTTGGCTTCTTCTTCTTTCACTTTCCTCAGTTTTAAATTGAAAATGTAGATTTCTCTGGTAGATAGAGCTTCTGGCTGTCCCTCCACTGCCTCTTCCATGGAGTTTTCCCTCTCGACAAGTTACTTTAGCAATGGCAAACATTTTGAGTGTGTAAAGCTAATGGACCCCTGAGCACAAAATCTGGAGTTGACTGCTCTCCCTCTTAGCTATCCGCATAGCTGACGACGAGTGACGGTGATGTGGTGTTGCCTTTGAGATTACTATTACTACTACTACTACTGCTGCTCTCCAAGATGTCTCTGAGTGTCCTTGGGGTGGTAGTGGTGGTGGTGATGTTGCTGTTGGCAGGCGGTGGGGACAGTGTTACCCCTTGAACGACAACACCACTCTCCGCTGGCTCAGCATCCCGGACTGCTGTGGCCTGACGCTTAACCTTGTACTCGGGATTCGTTAGCCAGTCCTCCTTGATAAGATCGGCACCCTTTTCTGCAATCATAATGACCGGAGCATTTGTATTTCCACTGCTAATCGTTGGCATAATACTAGCATCGATCACTCGCAGTCCCCGGACGCCATAGACTCGCAGACGGGGATCCACCACTGCCTCGGGATCCCACGCTGGTCCCATTTTCGCTGTGCCACACGGATGATAGATGGTCATCGATATGGTCCGGACATGGCACTCCAAGTATGCGTCCGAAAGGAATTTGTGATGCTTGCAATTGGGCAAGGGTTTGCGCCACAACCTCGACCCAAATTGCTTAAAGACCTGGGCCTCGGCCACCCTTAAGGCTATCTTGGCGCCCTCGACCAGAGTCTTGGCATCCAGCGGATCGTCAAAGTAATTGGCATTAATCAAGGGATAATGAAAGGGATTCGACGAGCGTAGCTTCACCGATCCCCTTGATCTTGGTCTCAAAAGCAGGGGCATTATCGTCCAACTATCCTTGTTTGCAATGGGATGATAGACCTCCTGGTAAACAGATTCCTTCAAGCCCAGCACTTTTTTCACCCTGGCACCGTTGTCCGAATTAATGGATGCGGGTGCCATATGAAACTGTATATCCGGCCAGTCGAGACTGCGATTGGAGTAGGGTGTATGGACAAAGGCCAATCCCTCGACGCCGCCCAAAGTGGTCATGGGTCCGCGTTCCCTCAAGACATACTGAAAGGTAACGGCTGTGGGATTGAAACGATCCTGGACAATGGCCACTGGTTTGTCCACTAGAAATGTTAGTCCGCCCATTCCCACATGATCCTGCATATTCTCACCCACTGGGAGATCCTGAAGGACGCGTATTCCATGCTTTTCCAAATGCTTTCGTGGTCCCAGGCCCGACAACATCATCAGTTGTGGTGTATTAATGGCGCCCGCCGATAGAATCACCTCACGCCTGGCCGCTATCCTATACACCTTCCCGTGTTTCACAAACTCCACCGCCTGGGCACGCATTGTGCCCGGTTCCACGATGATCCGGGTGACATGTGAATTCATTGAAAGATGAAAGTTCTTGCGCTGCCTGATGGGTCGCAAAAAAGCCTTGGCCGTTGAGCAACGTGATCCGCGACGTATGGTGCCCTGGGCGATCATAAAGCCAGCCTGTTGGGCGCCATTTATGTCACGATTTTCATAGCCCATCTGTGTTCCAGCTTCCACGAAGGCGGCCACCAATGGTGAGTGCCAAGGAGATTCCTGAACGGTTAGTAATCCACCGCGACTGTGATATTGATTATTGGCCAAATATGGATTACGATTATCCTCAGATTTTTTGAAATAACGCAAAACATGATCATAATCCCAGCCAGGATTGCCCAGGGAAGCCCAATGATCATAATCGTTGCGATTGCCGCGTACATAGAGCATATAATTTAAGACAGAGCTGCCGCCAAGGACACGTCCTCGGGGCCAATTGCAGCGATTATTCTGCATTCCCAGGCAGGCCTTCGTCGAGGGTTCCGTCTTGTAGCCCCAGTCCAGTTTGCTCAACTGCAGATATGCCGCCAGCGAGGGCACATCCGAGATCTCGTTCTCATCGGGACCGGCCTCTATCAACAGGACCTTCCATTTCCTCACTTCGCTAAGGCGATTGGCCACCACAGCACCCGCCGATCCACTGCCCACCACTATGAAATCGTATTCGGGATAGAGATTTAATTGATCCAGTGGCCTTGATTCAGGATCGACGGCATCGTAGCGATAATAGGTGATGGCTGCCAGCATTAGGGGTATTAGCCAAAGGCCAGTGGTCACCACGCCGAAAGTGGACTTTATCACAGTGGTTATGAAGAGGAGATTTAGCACCATGTTGGACGGGAGGGTTCTTGGGGGTTTTTATGGAAGATTTAAGTAGGTTTCTACAAGGCTTTTCTCGAGTCTGGATTTTCCTTATCCTTTTTTTGTTGTTATTTAAAAATGTTCTTTGATATTTTCTTCTCTCCAAATCTAGCACCTAGCGTTTCTTTCTTTTGTGCATGGCGGGGCTCCGGGTTTATGCTTTTTTCTTTAAGATGCTAAGCTTTTAAGCTTTTTTATTACTTTTTTTGTTTTTAGTGTGGACTCTTTAGAGTTTTTGTAAGAATCTGTTCGAATTTCCTTAAGCCGTTTTCTTTTAAACAGTTCAAGAGGTTTTAAGTGCTGTACTTTCTTGATTCTTTGCTGATTTTCCAGTTTTCTTCCTGATTTTCCTGATAAAATTTTCCTTATCCTTGCTGATTTTGCAGTTACTATTTTCTTTATCCTTAATAGTTTTTGAAATCCTTTAATTTTGCGTGTTAACTTGGTGTAATCCTGGTGCTCTTCTTGTGCTTGTCGTCAGCCAACTGAAAGTAAAATAAAATCGAGTCTATGAGAAAGAGCTTTGAGTTGATTACAAAATATAAGACATAAAACTATCTTAATACATTAAAAAAACCGAAAAACAATCTAAATGCATTACCTAAAAAACCCCATTTAATTTGGAATTTATGCTAGCTTACTTCACCGGTGATTGTGCATTCCCAGCCAACGATGTTACCAAACTTTAGAGTGCAACATTGTGCCGCTCTTCTACTAGTGTCCAACGAACCGAAAACAAAAATCTAATTATTATAATGACTTGCTCCATATGAAGTAACCCCAGTTATAGCCACGTTCTAAAGCATAATCAAATCAATATTAAAATGTAAGCCGATTTGCTTAACTTAACACTTGCTTAACTGAATTGCAACAACCACAAACCTACATTTCCTATCCAATTTCGTTGGATATGTTAACATCAAACGACCTTGACGATGTAGCTGGCCACATTTCCAAAAAAAAAAAAAAAAAGGGGGGGCTGTTGGCGGCTTTTCAAAATGTAAGCCATGTAAATGCATTTAACCATCTTTTATTTGTTTGTCTTTCCAATTCGTCGGCCGTTTTTTCGGTTGGATTACAACAATATCATGTATATATATATATATTTACTGACGTAACTCGTCGAGAGACCCTACAGCTTTATTTTTTTTGCTTTATTTATTTAGTTTTATTATTATAATTTTTTTTTTGGCTATTCGTAATTGGCGTGCTACGAAATTTGTTGGGTTTCGATTCGATTCGATTGTATTACGAGCATTTTGTGTCTAAGCTTAGCTTAAAACTCAGCGGAATCTGAGAAAAATAAAGCCGACAAACACATGAGGCAATTTCTAGTTTTATTTTCAGATATATGTATGTATATTTTTTTTTCTCATTTCTTGTTTGTTGTTTAGTTGTCATCGCGCGGGTGTTGAAACCGTATTTGTTGTGCGGCATTTCAAGGGGCTTTCAGTCGAAATAGTGGGTGTGAAAGCCTACCAACAAAAAATTCACACACCTGACCTAATGAGTGTGAGAGTAAAAGTAACAGGTGATAGACAGAGAAATGATTAACGATGTGGCCGCCGCATTAAAGAAATTAAGTAGAAGCGAATTCATTTTTCTCGCTCAATAAATTCATTCACTTTTTGATTAATACAAAGCAACCTCTAATTTAAGCCAATATCATTAAGAAATGTAGATTTGATTTTGATTTTAGAAAACTAAATATTAAAGAAAATTATGTTTACATTTTGTTAAAGAACTAATACATAATATAATAATAACAAGAAAGGAAGCTAACTTCGGCACGCCGAAGTTTGTATACCCTTGCAGATTGGTTTTGATGTTTATTTTATAGATTTAAATGCTGAAAACACTCACAAAACAGAGTTTCATTACATTTTACCTATACTTATTATGTTTACAGTTTGACAGTTACAGTTTTACATTCTCAGCTTTATATATTTTATACATTTACCGATCGCTTCTATGGCAGCTATAAGATATAGTTGTCCGATTTTTATGAAATTTATACCAAAATTCTAGAATAATAAAAAAAACGTATATCTCAGAGTAAATAAAAATGCGTTGAAAAACAACGAAGCTATAATTTTATTTCTATTAATTTCTCGATCGTTCCTATGGCAGCTATATCATATAGTCGTCCGATTTTCATAAAATTTTTACCAAAATTCTGGAATAATATAAAATGGCTATATCTCAAAAATGATGCAAAAATATTGAAAAACAGCCAAGTTATACTTTTTTTTCTAAAAATTTATCAAACATTTGTATGGCAGCTATATGATATAGTCGTCCGATCCGGCCCGTTCCGACATATATAGCAGTGAGAGCATATAGAAGACTATATGCAAAGTTTCATTCAGATAGCTTTAAAACTGAGGGACTAGTTTGCGTAGAAACAGACAGACAGACAGACGGACAGACGGACAGACAGACAGACGGACAGACGGACAGACAGACAGACGGACAGACGGACATGGCTAGATCGACTCGGCTGTTGATGCTGATCAAGAATATATATACTTTATAGGGTCGGAAACGTCTCCTTCACTGCGTTGCAAACTTCTGACTGAAATTATAATACCCTGCAAGGGTATAAAAATAATAATAAGTCTTTATAATCATAATACCCTAGTAAAAGAAGGACAAAACTAGCTCAAGTTACTGTCACGGTCGCCAAAAATAATAACAGTACATTTTATAAAGTTTTGAGGCTCTATAAATATTTTTAATACAATTTTTCTTTTTACACTATAAATGAAAAATATCTTTGAAATATTTTTAAAATATTTAGCATATTTACGAATTTTTTTTTTTTTTAATTTAACTGTTAATACAACTCAATCCAAATGAAATTCTCTTATCTTTCTGCAATTTCACCTGAAACTCGGCTGCCACTCTGACATAATCGATTTCAATGTCGATTTCTTATCACAAAAAAAAAAAAAAAAAACTAAATAAAAAAACAACATCAAATAAAAATAAATAAAAACCCGCTCTTTTTGTCGGTGGCCAAGTGAAAGGCCGGTGGACGAGACAGGGCCGCAACCAGCAACTACCCAAAAACAGGTGGCTATCGAAGCCATCAAGGCGAACCTTTCCATTCGAAAAGAGATGCAGATGCAGTTACAAATACAAAGACAAAGACAAAGACAGGTACAGATACAGTACCTCAGACTGGCGACGGATACACCATTTCTTTGGCAATTTCTTGCCCGATTTATTGGCTTTTCTTTAGGGTTTTTATTATTTTGTGTGTGTGTGATTTGTTTTTTGTGCGAAAAAACACAACAAAATCCGTTGTAAAAATGTCGAAAAAAAAGTTGCACGAAATTGGGTCAGCAGCGGCAAAGCAGACAGCAAACGAGTTTAGTTTTGCGGCTCCGGGACCAGGTAAACCTGTTGGCCCGGCTCCGGTCCGGTCCGGCCTGGAGTTATCCCCCGATATCTCCCCCGATTTCCTATCGACATGCGTCATTTTACAATTGAGAAAAAAAAGTGCCCACAAAAAATCGAAATATCTGTAAATGCGTTGTTGGTAACAGTTTTTACAGCTGTCAACGGAATATTAGGAGCACTTAGAAAAATTTAAATGAAATTCTTAAAGATTAAAGAATTTTGGGGAACTTTGAAAAATGCTTTTGCTTTAGTCTAAATTCCATTTTAAAATATTTAATAAATAGAGCCCAGAAATGCTCTTAGCGCTTGACTTGCACTAAAATTCCCAACAGGTTCTAGCAACAAATTTCATTTGTTAAAACCCAATTCTCGAATTCGAAGGCCAACGCAATCAGTGCTCAGTAATTTACTACTACTATTTACTATTCAATAAATAAATACTTTTTTTGTGCAAAATTTTGTTAAAGTTAAAAGTTCCTTAGGCCTATTATTTTGACCACAACTATGAATTTTTGCTATTGACTAAAGCCAATTAGACTTCCTGTCCGGCTGAAGGCCACGATCACTGATCACTGATCACTGATCACTGATCACTGATCACTGACTTCCTCTCTTCACATTATGTACTGTAGTGTTTTTTTGTAGTTTTTTTTTTTCCTATTCGCTTTGGTTAGCACCCACGCTCACGCACTTGATCATGATGATTGAAACAATTAAAGTGATTTGCTTGGCGATTTTGTGCGCTAATTTGGTGAAGACAAACGCAGACATCACTCAGTCAGTCATTCACTCATTCGGTTATTATTATTTTCCTTTTTTTTGATGAAGTCGTTTTGGGTTCACCATATTTCAGTGTCAGTCGGTGGTGTCATTTGGTGGTGTCAGTCACCTTGATGCCAAAGTAGTGATGTTGGGGGGGAAGGAAAACATATGTCATTGTGTCAATGACTCGATTTCGCCCACAAAACCGCCAACAACAGCAGCAGCAGCAATCACAGCAGTAACAGTATTCAAAAATGGTGCAATTAATTAATTATAATACTTAATTGCCTAGCGGCAAATTTCATTTAGCTGCAACAACACCTAGGGAAATGCCGGCAGCAAAAATGTTGCAAGCTGCAAACTTGCAACTTACTTGCGGCTGTGCGGTGCGTGCCAAATGTTAATTAAACTATGCACTGACCATTAAGGCATTAAGACCAATAAATAAGAAAATTAGAAAAAATAGCAAAAAGAAAACAAAACAAAATATTTATTTACGACTTGACATTAAATTTAATACTTTAAGAAAAATAGGAAAACAAGGAAGCTTGTCTTTTATAAAAATATATCTATGTATATAATTAATTTTAGATTCCTACAAAATAAATACCTTCTCATTATAACAAAGCCTAAATTGAGCTTGTAATTCCCAAAAACAAATTCAGGTTCAAAGTTTACCTTTTTTATTATCATCTTTAAATAAATACTGAAAATTATATATATAATATATAATTATTTAGTTATGTATTTTTATTATAAATTTGTATAGTGTTTTATATTTTATAAAAAAAAAAAAAATTATTAAAAAAAACTATTAACTTCCAGCTTCAATGTTACTTTTAGGGTTACAATTTGAGGTTTTCTATTAAGCAAAACCCTTAGTCAGCCCTAATGTCTCCTCAAAAATGTTGTTATCAAATATGGGCGTGGTCTACTACTCCCTCCCTTCTCTCTCTGCGTCTCATGTTTATTCCCTCTTTTAGCCACAAAGCAAATGCAAATTTCTTTTTAATGTCTGCCCAAGCATAATGTTAAAAAAAAGGAACAATTGTTGTTGCTGCGGCAACTGATGTTGCCATTGTGAAACTGCTGCTGCTGATGCTTGTGATGCTGATGCTGATGCTCAGCGGCAAAGACAAGTCTTTCTATTGTCTTTTAGTGTTGCAAAAAGAAAAATGTAAAGAAAAAAAAAAGGAAAGAGTGTCCCCCACATGTTACAGCAATAGTAACATCTACAGCAGCAGCAACATCAAGACAATGACAGTGGCCAACAACCGTTAGTGTTGCTTCTGTAGCCTAGTGATATTCAAAAGCACTGAAAAAAAATATATATTAAACCAAGAAAAGGGAGTACGAAATATAATTAGAAATTAAGTAAGCTTCAGATGAGGATTTAATAGAAAAAGTCTTTAAAATTAAAGATTAATTTAATAAAATAATTTAAAATAACATTTAAAAAATTTGTTAAAACCTTGCAATTTTATTTAATTCTTTAAGTTTAAGTCTTTTCTGATGTATATTTTTATTAAAAGTTTAGGCAGTAAACTGTTTTTAAGAATTTTTTTTTTAATTTGACATTAAAAAAAAATCATCTCAGTTTTAGACTTTTCTTTCTCTGTAGCCTTTTTTTTGTTTTGGCTCCGTGAATGTATCTCATAGTTTAATACCGTTTTTATACAGTTTTTTTTGTTTTATTATTATTATTTTTTTATTATTATTTTTGTGGGTGGATTGCTTAAGTATTGTGCAAACATAAACCAAAACCTATGTAAGGTTTTTAGTGTTGCAGTTGAGTGCATTTCATTTGCAACTCTTTTCACCCAACGGTAATAAGTGAAGTTTAATTTTAACTTGTTTTGGGTTTTTCTTTTTTAACCACACCGGCAACAACAGGTGTCTGAAACCTTAACCCGCACAATTAACCCCTTTTTTTTCGCTGATATTTTTATATATCTATTTTTTTTTTTTCACTTCACTTGCTTCTCTGGCTTACTTGCAATTCTTAGCCCACGTAGCCTGGCACTTTGGCACTAAATCGATCACAAAAACGGCGTCCTTTGTCTCCGAATTGAAAAAAAAAGTATTGTAATAAAAAAATTATATATTTTTAGTTAATAATTTTTTTGAACCGCTGACTGCGTCTGCGCGGCTGCGTTGCACGTAGTCAACTGAACGGCGGGCTTGCCGCGAAATTCCGAAGAGCCTCAGCGACTAGTTGAGCCAAGCTTCAGTTCAGCTTCAGCTTTGGCGGAGCAGCTGTTTGTTGCATATTATTGGCACATCGAGCGTGTTCGGTGCCAACGTGTTTGAGGCTCTGATAACGGAACAACACACCGAGGAAGCACTCACACACGCACACACACAACACCCTCGAGAAGGTCAAATGGCGGTGAAAGATGCCGGTTAATTTAGGTTAATTGAAGCGATTACATCGATAGATCGAAACAATCGATAAAAAGCTATTAAATATGTTATGCACAGGAATTCCGATCACGATTTGGATTAAGAGAGCAAATTAAGAAGAGTGATTGATCGATCCAGGGAACTGTGATGTTGGGTAACCAACGAAATATCAAAAACTATCGATAAAAATCGAGACATATTTTTTTAAACTATGAAATCGATATTTAATGGAAGTGTAAATGTTGTTAAGGTTAATTAGAGTAATTCAAACAAAAGAATAACATTAATTATTCTACTAAAAATATATATAAATTTCTAATAATTTAATAATTATTTTTAATAATTCTTCCTGCTTTTAAGCTAATGTTTGTTAAAAAATAACCATTAAACTGGTTAATAAGAATTAACTTTACAGTTTATAATTGGCGTGAGAAAGCACAGTTTCTCTTTAAAAATTCATTTATAAAGTTATTTGTAATATAAATCATTATTATAATATTATAGAAATATTTCTTCCGCCTCAAAAAAAAAAAAATTGTTTCGGTGGGAAGTTCTCTTCGGCCGCATTCCGCGCATGCCAAAATGTTCAAATGAAGTTATTAACCCATAAACAAGACTGAGAAAAATCGGTCTGTTTCTGTCTCTCTCCCTGCTTATTTCCTTCTCCCCTTGGAGATTTCTTGGATTTTTGTCAGGCATCTCTCTGTGGCAATTGCCTGGCATAGCCCGGCTTGTTTTTTTTTGTCAACGGGTATAATTTATGTAATCATGAGCCAAAAAAAGCTAAGAAAAAACAAAAACAGCACAGCGACGGTAAACAGCAACAACATGATTTAGGTAAGCTGTTGAAATATTTCATTTGCTGTCTCTTTCCCATTTCGCTTCGTTTCTCAGCTCTCCGTGTTTCTCTGTGTGTATGTGGTTTGGGGTGTTAAAGTGCAATTAGTGCTCAGGGAAGAGGGATCTCCATGTACAGATATCCGCATATATACTGTATTATTATTATATTATTCATATGCATATATATATATGCATATATCTTAAGAGAGGACGTTAAAAAGGGTGGTGCTCTGATAGAGATAAGATGCCGAAAAGGAAAGGGTGCGATTTTAAACTTTAAATATAATTGTAGTTGCAATTATAATAGTAGAAAATGTAATTACGGAAGAAAGTATTCAGTATTAAACTATAAATAAATATACTTTATTAATATTTTATTATTATTTTGTTATTATTTTAATTTGGCAGTATAAATTATTTATTAATTTTTATTATTTTTATTATTATTATTATTATTTTTTTTTGTTATTATATTATTATTATTTTTTTGCTATTATTTTTTTTATATGATTTTTTTATATATTTTTTTTTATGTGTTTTTTTTATATATATATATTTTTTTAATATGTATATATTTTTTTATATATCTTTTTTTAATATATTTTTTTTATATATTTTTTTATATATATTTTTATATATTTTTTTATATAAATTTTTCATATATTTTTTTATATATTTTTTTATATATTTTTTTGTATATATTTTTTAATATTATTATTTTTTGTATATTTATTATAATATATATTTTTTTTAATTTAGTTATTTTTATATTTGTTTCCTCCTATTTTCTATATTACATTTTCTTATTTATACCCATAGTTCTATTTTATTCTTTCTCTAAAAATTTATTGATAAAAAAATCTATAAATATTTTGTGATATTTTCCTATTAAAAATATTAAATATTACCTTATCGAAGTTAAGAGGTTTACCTTTTCTTGTTTAGATGTGCCAATGCCCTTTTTCAAAAGGGTATTACCACTTTCTCTAAATCACAGACTCCTTTGCGTCACTTTCAGTTGTTTTTGGGTATCAGAATGTGAGAGATATATATACCTGGTTAGAAAGAGAGAGACTCTGCTATATAACCGCTCGAATTAAAAGGGCGGCAAGTGGCTTTAACTCCGGATAACCCGGGCTCCCGGCTTGTTTGCGGTTTGATTTGGATTTTTTTTTTGTTGATTGCCTACGTGAGGCGCGGCACCTAACACCTTGCCATCTATGACATAAGCGGTGGCGGCTTCGATATATATATACATATCTTTTTTTTTCTTGTTAACAATGCTCTCATGCATCCCGCTCTCCTCGAGATTCCCCCGCCGAAAATGTTTCCAGTTTGCAATTGAAATTACATGCCTTGAACGATTTTCGGATTCGGATTCGGGTTCGAGTTTCGAGTTTGGTTGGGCTTCGTTGCAATTGCAACTGGGACTGCGACTGAGGCACGGCATAATTGACCGAAATTAAGCAGAGAGAGATTATTCAATCCCTCTTCGTAACTCCCCCAAAAAATAAATAAAAGAAGAGAAAAATTATAAAGTAAAGTAAAGCCTGGATTTGTTGGCGTTTCTTGTGCCAATTGTCGCGTGTGTTCGACATCACGTCCCTTTGTTTGCACTGTTGGGCAAAAGAAGATGAACCAAAGATGTGGGAGAGAAAAAGAAGAAGTAGGTGAAAAATAAACAAAATAAAAGGAAGGGTAAATAATCAAAGAAATAGATATAAAAATATAGAGGTAAAGGGGTTGGGCGAGACAGCTGGCCATTGAGGGAATGCAAATCCCTCTTCACATTTATTATAATTAATTTCGATACACGGAAAGATTACAGTTGAGTGACTCAAGTGGTTCATTTGAGTTATTTTCGAGTGAATCAGTGAATATACAGTTGAGTAGATGGATAATTTAGTGATGTTAAAACAGACGTAGATTTATTTACATATATATTCTGAAAGTTCATTTAATTTTTTTATGTTCATTATGTTTATATGGTTTCTTTGCTTCATTTTATTGTAAATTGTTCATTTTGTTTTATTTTTTATTAATTAAATAATAGTTATTAAAATTGTTTTTCTTTTTAGTTTGGTAATTTTTGTTTCCTGTGTTCATTTTGTTCTTGGGTTAATTTAGTTTATTGTGTTCATTTTGTCTATTTTGGTAGTTTTATTAATTGCTTGTATTGTTATTGTTTATTTTATTTATTTACTTATTTAGTTTATAATTCTCATCTTGTTCACTGTCTTAATATTGTTCATTTTAGGAATTTTACTTACTGTGTTAATTTTGTTCATTCTCTTCATTTAGGTTGTTTTATTCATTTTATTCATTTTGTTCATTCTGCTATTTTTTATTTGTTTTTATTTATTTAGTTTATATATCTCATCTTGTTAATTTTATTTTCCCGAGTTTTGGTAAATTTGAATTATATCTAAAGATTGAACTTTACTGATAGCTTCTCCCACTTGAAACTGATATTTAGTTCCACAAAGCCTCACGGCACTTAACCAATTTCAAGATCATAAGCTATTATTTATACATTTTCGGGTATTTCAATGATTTCCCCATCATCACTTCAATCAAATTGCTTATATTGTGTGTAGTATCTCCTACCGAATACACCCGAATATCCCCACCCACCATATAAATCCATAAATCTGCTATATGCATTTCCTATGTTACTTCATCTCATCATCATCTTCGTTTTGAAGAGGCCTCCATCGATCGAACGAACGAGCAAACGAACTCTCGGCGGTTTAATGACCCAATTTCGTGTCTCACTGACCACAGACACAGATACTATATGTGCCTCACGTCGCCGTTGTCCCCCCGATCTTTATAATATAGCGCGCCGGCCGTCCTATAATGCCGTCAGAGTGTGTCATCATCATTTGCCCTCTACGGCGGCATAACACTTTCCATTTGTATGCGGTCTTGGCTATATGACTTGTCGTTTCGTTAAAATCAAATCAAATATTTGCCCGGGCTTTTGTTTGCATTTATTTATTAGTTATTTCTTTCCCCTTCCCTGCCCAGAAAAGGGCCTTATGTAAGAAGTCTGGTCATATCGCCTTGGGTGGTTTATAGTCTCAGCTCTTTGTTATTATTTTGGCAATACTAATACCACTTGCTGTGGGCTTCTTTTTTCGATGAGGGTAACATGCAAAATTCGCAATTGTCCGCTTTTAGCTGGCAGGCGATAATTGTCGACAAGCAACGGTCGGCCGTTGCCCAAACTATCTGGAAACTGACACCTACGAAATAAAACGTGCCACACCGTTTTTTGTCGGTAACCTTGGCACACTTGAACGCCTCAATGAAAGCTAAGCAAAACACGGAAGCCACGCCTTCTCACCACCAAAAAGAAATACTTTAAAAAAATTCAAAAAATGAGAGAAAACACGGAAACGACCGATCATAAATTCAAAGTTTTCGGGGCGAATTTTTGATTATACTCAAAAGCTAGCTTAGTGGGCGGTGACCAGGTTGACCAGAGAGCTGGCCAAAAGGGGCGTGGTCCCATAACGCCCAGCGTTTAAGGCAAAATCGAATAAAAATCAAATTGAAAACGCGAATTTCGTGACTGCACTTTCACTGCGGTTTGCAACTTGGAACTCGGAGTAACTGTAATTGGTGATTGTATTGGCTAAAAAAATTTACAGAAAGGAAATACATATATGCAAATTTTTAAATATTTCCTTTAACGTTAGAAAAATCCTCTAGGCATTTGTAATGATAAAATAAATAAATAAATATATACTTGAATATATATATTGCAAATTTAAAAAAAAGTGTTGCCTAAGCAAAAGGCGCAGCTTAAAATATGGGTTTAACATGTAGATATCCAATAAGTGCAAGTAAAATCAGCTTAAAAAGCTAATATTTTTACAAAATGAAGTTCAGTTTTAAAGATTCTATCGTATATATGCATAAAAGCACATAAATATGAATAGGATGTGATAAATAATTACTAAAATACATGATTCCACAGGTTAATCTTGAAAATATCAAGTAGCCGACACGTATTACGTGTAAAGTGTGTTAAATTATGGAATATATTGGTAAATTTAAAACAAAAATTGAAGATTCTATCATATATTTGTACATAAATACATACATTTTAACAGAAACGTGATGATTATTTCTGTTAATATTATATATACAATTTGTATAATATTAAGTAGCCGACATGTATTACAGAATCGAGTTTAGATTTTTAAAATGAGAGAAATATGTATATATATCAACAAGAAAATGGTATTGCACATATCACAAATAAACTTGGATATATCGAGTTTTTAAATATCGAAATGTTACGATAAAATCGATAAATCTCAATATTAACAAGAAATTAAAAGAAAATGTTTTTAAATTTCTTGATTTTGTTTAACAGTTAAATTAGTTCGATTTATCAAATAGAATATTGACTTGTTAAACCTATATCCCACCGTTATCGATTTTAATCGATTTATACGTCAATTTCTATCATTAATTCTACATTTTCTGCCGTTTGTAATCGAAATAAGAAGTAAAAACCACAACAAAGTTGTACATAAATATTTAATAAAATGCTTGATAACATAACAAAAAAAAGTGTATAAAGTAAGAGTAAAAGTAACAGTTAAAGTAACAATAGTTAAGCCTAAATTTAGAATCAAAAACAAAACGAGGAATTGAGGACACAACAAAACAAGAACTCATAGCGATAATATTACATTCAGTTAATCCACACAATTTGACTAGTTGAAACATATACATATTCATTTTGGGGACCGACTAGGACCCTAGCCCCCTCCTAGCGCCCCAATCCTCCTTGATCAGATCCGAAGCCTTCTCCCCGATGGCAATCACCGGGGCATTAGGATTCCCATTGACAATCGTTGGCATTATGCTGGCATCCACCACCCGGACACCTGAGACCCCATAGACCCTTAGCCGGGGATCCACAACGGCGGTAACATCCCAACTGGGACCCATCCGGCAAGTGCCCGCCGGATGGTATATGGTAAAGGTGAACTCCTTGATGCAACAGGCCCAATACTCATCCGACTGGAAGGGTAAATGCCTGCATCCTGGCAGCGGGATGTTGTGCAGTCGAGATCCAAAACGCTGAAAGGCTTGGGTATTCGATACATTAATGGCCAGCTTTATGCCCTCCACCAACACATCAATGTCCTCCTGGTGGGCAAAGTAGTTCGGTATAATCTTCGGTGGCTGTTGTGGATTCCTTGAGTTCAAACGCACCCACCCGGTGCTTTTGGGACGGAGTAGGAGTGGCAATATGGACCAGGTCTCGCTGTGCTGCAGTGGCTTATACACGGTGTTGTAGAAACCATCCCGTAGATTCAATATCTTGCGGATCTGCTCACCGCCATCCGAGTTAATGGAACTGGGACAGAAGTGGAATTGAACGTCGGGCCAATCGACAGAGGGATCTTGGTATTTGGTATTGAGGAAGGCCACACCCTCCACGCCCGAGAAGGTCATGGGACCACGTTCACGCAGTATATACTCCATGGAAACGGGTATTGTCTGGAAGCGACTCCGGGTCACAGTCAGCGGTGCATCCACCACAAAGGTAAGGCCACCGAGTCCCACATGATCCTGCATATTATTACCCACCGGTAGATCCGATATCACCGGTATGTTATGCTCCTGTAGATGCTCCGCCGGTCCCACACCCGACAGCATCAGTAGCTTGGGTGTATTCAAAGCTCCGGCACTGGCGATCACCTCCCGTCGGACAAAGACCAGCTGCTTTCGGCCACCGCGCTGATACTCCACACCGATGGCTCGCTTCTGCTTGTCGAAGAGGATGCGGGTGGCCTCCGCATGAAGCAGAACGTCTAGGTTCTGGCGCGCTCTTACTGGACGTATGAAGGCCTTGCCCGTGGAACATCGGGCGCCCCTCCGTATCGTACTTTGGGTGAGCATAAAGCCCGTCTGCTGGGCCCCATTAATGTCCCGATTCTCGTAGCCCATCTCCATGCCGGCCTGGAGGAAGGCAATGGAGAGGGGCGTCCGCCATGGTGCCTCCTGGACGGTTAAATAGCCGCCGGTTTCGTGGTAGGGAGTCTTGGCCAAATAGGGATTCCGTACATCCTCCGATTTGAGAAAGTACTTGAGCATATTGTCATAGTCCCAGCCGGGATTACCCAACGATGCCCAGTGGTTGTAGTCATTCTTGGAGCCGCGCACATAGACCATGGCATTGAGAACGGAGCTGCCACCGAGGACCTTGCCCCTTGGCCAGAAGCAACGGTCGCCCTTCATTGCCTGACAGTATTGACGCGTGGACGAGGGTGTCGTCTGGTACTTCCAGTCCAGCTCCGTTAGCTGCAGGTAGCCTGCCAGGGCTGGGACATCGGAGATCTCAGTTTCGTCGCCGCCAGCCTCCAGGAGCAGGACGGTCCAGTTACGGATCTCGCTAAGGCGATTGGCCACCACAGCGCCCGCGGAGCCGCCACCAATCACCACGAAGTCATACTGACGACGTATCTGTAAGATAAAAAGGGGAAAGATATTTTGCATGCGCGTTATGCATCTGATATTTTTTTTGTATTATCTTTATCTTCACTTTTACTTACGACGGTTGGCTCCTGGACCTTGTTCTCGGGATCGACGCTTTGATATCGATAGAAATTCATGCCGATCGCCAGCAGCGGGATCATGCCAAGCAAAGACGTCATTGTGCCAAACGCCATGTTTCAGTAATTGTCAAATCCACGGATCCTCTGACGAATGCTTGCTCGCTCCAGCTCCGAATCCACCTGCTCCCGGAGCTCCAGATACAGATACTCCCGATGATGGGCGCTTTCCCGACGCTCCGTAACAATGGGCCGGGGCACTGGATGAGAGTCCGCCCGCTGTGGAGCTGCAGGTGGATATGGTGGAGTCACCGCCGCTGGCTAGTATCTTGGGTGTATAGTTGCGAATGCCACCGGGTCGGGCGGACTTGAAATGTGCCCTTGCCCGCTCGTCCTCCTCCAAGATGTCCAGATACGACTTGATGTACAGGTGATGGTGCAGATAGTGCTTCTGCTTGTCCAGCGATCGATTGCTCGACTTGCTCGAGACCAAGGAGCTGGGACAGCCGCGACTTGAGGAGGAGGTGCTGCTGCTGCTCCGACTGCTACTCGAAATGGACAGCGAGGAGACGGAGCTGCAGTGGCAGGATGAGTTGTATATACCACTATCCGAGCTCTGGGAGCTGCTCCTCAACAGATTCAACTTGGCGTAGTGGGAGTCCGAGTCCGATTGGCTGGCCGGTATGGGGATCTTGCTCCGCTCGTAGGTTTGTTTACTCAAATTGTACTTGTGACGGAGTCGGTAGTTTTGATTGCTATTTATATTATTGTTGTTATTATTATTATTACTATTATTGTTGCTATTGTTATTATTGTTATTCTTGCTGGTGGCTGAGGAGGAGAAGCTGGTGGAGCTGCTGGAAGTGGACAGGTGACTGCTGGGTGTGTAAATAGCCTGATGATTGCCGGTATTGTTAGTGCTGATGCCGCTGAAGCTTTTCCGCTGCTGTGGCTGTCGTTTGTGGGGTGATTGCTGTTGGTGCTGCTGGTGTGGTTGTTGCTGTTGCTGATTTTGCTGTTGCGATATCTCCTGGCCCATATTTTGACAGAAATATGAACAGAACTGTAAGGAAATAATGGAATAATGATTAGGAAAATTACAACTTTCAAGAAATGCTTAGCAGGAAGAAAGCTACAATTTTATTTAACACTAAAATATATGTTTTTGTTTACAGAAATTTACAGAAAAGGAAATTGTACTCCTTAGATACCTTTCTAGAATTACATTTAAATAATCAATAATAATAATAAATAATAAATATAAGCTTCATAATATATCGATATTTCTCGATCAATTCGATAATTGCTATATTACTACTCGATATTTTCGATTTTTTTTCTAATATATTTATTTCAAAATCTTTGCAATTCTGGTATAGTTTTAAATCTTAAACTCAATTTAAAAACTCATTTAACCAAGCTCAACCTCAAGGAATGCTGCACCACCTTATGTTTGTTATATACGAAGATGGAGAATACTTTAAATGAAAATCTCTATTTAGCGATAAACGATAAAACGATTGCCAAATGCGAGTCTCTCGGCTATAAATCCAAATTAATTCGAGTGACCGCTTTTTGGACCGGCATTATTTCGGTTTAATGTCAATATTATCAACTATATAAGACATTCGTCGATGTAGCAACCACTACACGCGTTGCAAACAACTTGGCTACCGAATAATGATGACAATCTGGCTGCGTGGGAGCTGAATGAATGGCGGATAAATATAATTGAGTGTTATCATTAATGGGCATTCGTGGTTTCGTCTTCGTTGCCATTGTTGCAGGGCTTTATTTTTGAATTTTTGTTGTTGTATTTTTTTGGTCTTAAAAAATCAGCAACATGCAAGCGGAAGCCTACGAAAAGAGAAGAAAACACTGGAGTTTGGCAATCGTTGGCCAATCGTCGGGCAGTCAGCCAACAGATGGCGCTGTCACACGCGCTGCCAAACAAAAGACTTAGGCAACGAACTTGTTTACACTTTTCGCAAGCAAAAAAGAGAGAGAGAGAGAAAAAAAAGAAAAAAAAAAAAAACGTTATCAAATCGTATAGAAATTGAATTGCTTTATAAATATTCAAATGATGTCAGCTGCATTTCATTATGAAGTTGTCTCTTCAGTCTTTCTCCATCTTCGTATATATATACAGATATCTTTGTATATATAAATATTTCTTTATCTCTTTTATTTCTCTCTTGCACTCTTGGCTAGTTTTTCAAGTTCAATGCCGCTTGGCAGGCGGAAAAAGCAAAGAAAAAAAGCGTTGCTATTTTTTCTTGTGTCTCTTGTCTCAATGTCTCCTCCTGTAAAATGCAATTTCGTTATTTTGTTTGTCCATTTGGCCATCGGTGGCTTTAATTGCTGTCCAGCCAGCCGCCGCTCCTGCGGTTTTTCCAGTTTTTCACCCCGCCATCATCTCTCTCGCTCCCGATTCGAGGCAGTGAAAGCCAAACGACATCGGGCTTCCTACATAAACCACATACACTATGTTATATATGTTATATATTATATTTCATTTTTCCCTTGTACCTTTCTCTGTCACAACAAAAACGCACTGGCAAAAAAATAAATGTAACTGGAATTGCTCTCGATTAATTAACAGCACACCAAAAATAACCGTCTATTTTTAGCCGTTTGCTGTTGGCCAAATTGTTATATATTTAGTATATATATAGCTTTGTTTTTTTTTGCCCGGCAATTTCGCTAAAGCGAAGCGATTTGAACGGCTCGACGGTTGCGATGTAACTGGAAAAACAAACATCGACCAGCGGCAAAAATTAAATCCGAATTCATTCACTCAAATCCCCGTTAACGTCAGACGCAGCCGGTTAAAAAATAGAAATAGGGGGAAAAAAAAACAATCAACGCTGACCGCTAATTTATGCAACGCCCTTGGGCGGAGTGACAAAGAAAAACCCTCGCAGGCATTTTTGCTTTTCCAAGCATTTTTACTTTGTAAATTTCTTTGACGCAATACCCGAAAACAAATATATACTGGGCCAAGTTTTCTCGGGCATTTTTTGTATATTTTTACATCACAGTGATGTCGATTCATTCATCGTCATTATGCAATTCACACATTGTTAGCAACAACCAGCAAGTCGAAATCTCAGACGAAGAGCCTCAGTTTTCGGCCTCAACTGCCTGTCAATTATGATTTGACAGCTTTTAATTATGGCCAAGACTTTATGCCCCATAATTGATGACATTTACACGGATTTCCATGTGCTCGTTGGTTTTTCTCTTTACTGTTTTTCTCGAGTTATACATATATATATTTTTTTTTGGTTATTTGCCCAGCCCTTTGTGGGTCGCCTCGCACATAAATCCAAGTAATTCCAGCTACTTCACTTCGGCTCAACGCTTTCTCGACAATCGGCTGAGTCACGGTACCGTGACACATTAAAAAAGAAGCTCTAACATACAACAACAAGGAAAAACGAAATACAAAAAACATAAAAAAATAAAAACCACAAAACAAAAAACTATAAAAAAATCCCTGGCACATTTCCGTACAATGTGTGCGAGTGCAGTTGCTTTTGAGTGACACCTGAAAATTAATTAGTACATTTATCTAACTGAAATTTATGATTTGATGTAACGGGTCTAACTTTAAAGTGATATTTTTATAAAAACAAAAAAGTTATCACTTTCAAATTTAATGGTTTACCGTGAAAATTTCCATAATTTATTGTTATTAAATTGATTACTTTGAAAATACTTAGGTTTCCTATTTCTACATGTTTTTAATTATTTTTATTAGATCAAAATGATACCCATTATTATTTTACTTTGCTATTTGTTTTTTTTTTTTTTACATTTTTTATATATTAAATTAACACTAAACTATTTCATTATATATTTCATTTTTTTATATTTAAATTATCAATATATTTATCAATATCTCTCTCTCTCTCTTTTCAATATTTTGAAAATTCTTATCGAAAGAGCACATATTAATTGCTTAAAAAAATTCTAGATCATATTATTATTAATATATCGATAATATCGTAATATTTTAATATCGATAATTGAATATATTATTTCTTAATAATATTTGTAATATCGATAATTGTTTGAATATCGATATATTACTAATAATATGATCTAGAATTTTTCTAAGCAATTAATATGTGCTCTTTCGATAAGAAATATATTTTATATATTGCATATTTTCGATAAATAATCTGCAAAAATATTAACATTATTTTTCTTTCTCTGTAATATTGATAATTGTTTGAATTCTATACTTTCCAAGAATCTTTGCAATTTTCAAGGGTACTCTGTATTCGCAACTGCTGCCCAGCGAATGCCCCTGCATTTGGAGTCTTTCTCCTGACCATCCATCCGATTGCTTTATGGTTACATAGCAGCACTTTCTTGGCTTGGCTTGGCTTTTAATTGCCGGACTCGTATGCATATGCAGTGCCGTCGGTGGCTATACACGCGCGGTCCATGATTGCCTCTTTATGGCCGCGACGTGCACAAATTGATAATAATTCGCACAGAGGTGTGAGGTAGTTCGGTGGCTTCGGTGGCTATAGTGGATCTCTGTGGGATCTGGTGGAGCCGCCGGTGCCACCGGTAGAAAGTGTGAATCGTCCGAAAGGCAAGGCGTGGCCGGGAGGAGTCTCTTACATAAGAGAATCTGGCTCACTTGTAAACGTCTCCTGATTTTATTATTATTTTGTTTTGTATTTTGCATTTTTATTTCGTATGATTTTGGTTTTTCTTTTTGTATTTGTTTTATTTTTTTTGTATTTTTTGGCGCCCTCGTTTCGACCAAGGGTCATGCAAGCCAAGTTGTGTTACATAAAATCAAAGTGAAAATGAGCGCAAAAATATTTACGACAGCGCATGCAAATGGGTGTTAATGTTTTTGGCTTAATAGTTATAGTATTTATAATGCTAACATAGTTATTATGATGCATTACTTCGTACATTTTAAAGCTGAGATTTCTAAACCCGCTAATATTTGCTTTTTTAATTAATAAGCAATCTTATTTGTTTTTGGGGTATTTAGTGTCAAGCATCAATATTATTCCGGTTTTAATTATTGTTTTGGCAAATATTTAAGAGGCTAATGTTTGTTGGTTGTCAGCTTGCAGCGGGTTGGTTTTTGGATCATATTTGTGTTTTTATGGAATTTTTATTGCAATTTTACTGAATTTTTTTATGTACTTTCGATGTAGATATGTAAAAAATAAGTCTTGTTTGATTTATAATCTTTCAAAGGCTAAAAAGAGAGCTATAGAAATACAGATTGATGGTTTATGGATATAGTTAGCTTGTTATTATTTATTTTGTAGCTAAAACAAGAAGTTCTTTAGGAAATAATACCCTTTAAAAATATCTTAAAAATAGTTCTCTATGAACTAATACACTTAAGAAATCGTTTTATCAATAACCTCATAAATATATCTTTGACTATGAATACATTTTTTAATTCTACAAAAATCATTAAAGTTATACTGATTTTATGCAAATTTATATACATCTTATACATATACTTCTTTCCTTATTTTTAAATTATTTTATAAAGGTATTTATTGAGCTTAGTTTTTTAACCCTACCCTTTACGTTTATTTATTACACTTGCCTCTGGTTTTTGTTGTGTTATTTTGTTGCTGCTGCTCCCCAGTAGCCGCTGCTGCCGCCTTGTGGTTTTTGTACAGACTTGCTTAATCTTTATTTATTTATTTATATTTTGATATTATTTTTTATTTTGCGGATTTTCGTGGTGTGGCGGCTTCAAACTGAACGCGACGGCCTGCCACTTTCCTTTGTCTCACACACGATTACCATGACTGCTGTTGCTCTCTTTCATCTCAGCAAAAAAAATTATAACAATAATAATAATAACTAAAAAAAAAAAAACACTGCGACAAACTTGAATTGATTGCTCGATCGGTAATTGCTTTGTGCGCTTTGTTTTATATTTTGATAAATAATTGTCACTGCGTTTGCGTTTCACTCTCGATATCTGTATCTATATATATTTATTTATATATATATATATTTCACCGCTCGCTGCGAAACGCACGCCACGAGCTCGACTTGTTCAATGAGCAATTCGCTTTTTGGCTTTGGTTTTGGCCACATTGGACGCTGGCCTGGCCAAGCAGCAAGGCAGCTTTTCGGATGGCCTTTGGAAGCTTTTTCACTGAAGACCGCGATGATGATGATTATGATGATGATAACAACACATGGGCCAAGTCAAAGAGAAAGAGAGAGAGAGAGAGAGAGAGAGTGAAAAAAGAGATATATATAGGGAGAAATATCGGTGGCTTATTGTTACACTGAAAATAAATTCAATAGGAACTTCTTGAGAAATGAAAAATATATGACCTTCCTGAAAAATAGTACTGTTTCGAAAACTGTGATTTTTCCCTTAAATTTTTTCGATATAATCCGTAAATATCGATATATTGAATATTAAGAATTTTTAATATATACATATATCCCTATTTTTTCAAGTGCAAACCTCCTAAGCCGTCTGCACTTTCGATTTCGTTTCCATTTCTTTGAGACTGTCGCTCTGCCTGTCTCTCGGCCTGTCTTCGGACCTCGTCACTAAGCTACGTGCTCGGTCCAACGTCTTTAAGCCATGGCTTAAACGCGAAAGCTTTTCGGGAATACATTCAATCGCTGAGCGAAGACAGAGACGAGGCGAGGCTCAAGAGACTTTGGCCGGTTTGGAGGCTTTCTTTGGCTGAGCCAAAACTCTGCTACGATTTACCAGTCTGGCAATCAACTTACCGTTTTATTATTCATGATTATTCCCGAACTCCAAATACCAAATACCAAATATCAATCCCCAAATACTCAAAGCCAAATCCAAGACCAATGTTAAGCGTTTAAGCCATAAAGGTAAAGTGTGGCTCATTGTAAAGTTTGGAATAGAAATCGAAACGAAGTCGATGGTGGAGATGGAGATGGAGATTTCCTGTTTGCTTGCACTCGATTTCATTGGCGATCGAAGGGTAAAAGTGACTGATACTCCAAGTACTTGTGGGGAGTAAATCCAAATTGTGCGATAAAGTCAACAATTTAAAAAAAATGAGGACAATGAAGAGTACAAAAAAATTGGGTGTTTCGTCACCTCAAACCATTGATTATCGATAGTTTCTCTTTTGGGCGGCTGCCTTTGATAGTTGGATCAAGTAATGCAGGGCTTGCTAGCTTATTTTAAACTATATAATAACTATAATTAATTAATTAAATGTGTTACTAATAAGGGTATAGAAAAAATCGGAATAATGTAACGCTGAATAAGATGCTTAACGCGCATACATTAAGATCGAAATGCAGTGAAGGAGCCCATAAATGATATACATTTTTGATCAGCATCAAAATTTTATCGTTAAAATTATCAAAAAATTAAAAAAAAAATTTTTTTTTTAATTTTAAATTAAGTTAGCAGTTTTGTTGACCTATAAAAAGCCAACACAGAACAGTTTTCGATTTAAAATTAATGAATTTTTGGCTTAGCTAAGATAGCTTTTCGAAATTTAGGGTTTTCTAGGTTAGTTTCTTATTATAGTTAAAAATTAAAATTTTTTTAAATTTATTAATAAACAAAAATTGAAATTTAAGACTTTCTTTAATTTAAATAAATTACTTAATTTACTCCTTTCTTCCGCCAAACTATACCCAATTTATTGAGTCTGAACCTTGAAATTGATGCCCCTTAACCACCTTAAAAAGCTCAAACTGCTCGAAATAAATTCACACAACTCAAAATTCCGTTTCCATTCATTCATTAGGTGAGTCAAAAAGTTGAACAGCTTCATGAACTCTTTGCGAACTCTTTAAGCAGCATAATCAGGTGCAATTGACCCTCATTGAACTCGAGGCACACGGTCTATCTATGCAAAAGCGGCTAACGAGATGAAATAAATGGCTGAACTTCGCCAGCAGAGCGCAGAGCGCATAAGCCAAACTCTTTTTATATGTATATGTGCATACAGTTGCGGCAAAAAAAATAGCACCATGACATATATTTTTCATTATTGATTAATTGTTTTATAACTATTCATATATTTAACTTGTTTAAGGCTTTTATTTTTACTTTAGGCTCTAATTTATCGAAATACACTGCAAGTGTCGTCGATAATAACATGAAATTGAAATATTTACATTAAGAATGTGAACGTTGAACATTTTAGGCGGCAACAAAAATAGCACTATTTCAAAAATAACTTAAGAAAACGAAAAAAAAACGAAAAAAAATACGGGAAGTTCTGGAATATTTGTATTCATTTGTATTCCTTATCGATATAGTGTATTAATATTTCGTTGTAAAAGCTTTGGCAGCAATGACAGCAGCACAACGTCTCGGCATAGAATTGACCAAGTTTTGACACCTTTCCCGTGGAATACTGCTCCATGATTCTTGAATGGTGGCCCAGAGCTCCTGATTAATCCTTGGTTTTGCATTGGAAACATATTTTTTTACATCAGACCAAAGATTCTCTATCGGGTTTAAGTCTGGAGACTGAGCAGGCCAATCCATTAGGTGAAGGGATCTGTCTTGAAACCACTTAGGAGCTTTCTTGCTGGTATGTTTAGGGTCGTTATCCTGTTGGAAGACCCACAACAACGGTATTTCGTATTCTGCATAAGACAGCATCACTGTTAGCAAAATATCGCAATAGACATGTTGATCCATAATACCTTTTATCCAATGTATTGGACCCACTCCGTAATAAGAAAAGCATGCCCAAACATCCTATGGTCGGATGAAAGCAAAATCGTGCTATTTGGAGGAAGAGGATCTCGATCCTATGTACGGCGACCCCCCAATTCGGAATACCGCCCAAGTTTCACCTGCAAGACCATAAAACACGGTGGAACGAGTATCATGGTTTGGGCATGCTTTTCTTATTACGGAGTGGGTCCAATACATTGGATAAAAGGTATTATGGATCAACATGTCTATTGCGATATTTTGCTAACAGTGATGCTGTCTTATGCAGAATACGAAATACCGTTGTTGTGGGTCTTCCAACAGGATAACGACCCTAAACATACCAGCAAGAAAGCTCCTAAGTGGTTTCAAGACAGATCCCTTCACCTAATGGATTGGCCTGCTCAGTCTCCAGACTTAAACCCGATAGAGAATCTTTGGTCTGATGTAAAAAAATATGTTTCCAATGCAAAACCAAGGATTAATCAGGAGCTCTGGGCCACCATTCAAGAATCATGGAGCAGTATTCCACGGGAAAGGTGTCAAAACTTGGTCAATTCTATGCCGAGACGTTGTGCTGCTGTCATTGCTGCCAAAGCTTTTACAACGAAATATTAATACACTATATCGATAAGGAATACAAATGAATACAAATATTCCAGAACTTCCCGTATTTTTTTTCGTTTTTTTTCGTTTTCTTAAGTTATTTTTGAAATAGTGCTATTTTTGTTGCCGCCTAAAATGTTCAACGTTCACATTCTTAATGTAAATATTTCAATTTCATGTTATTATCGACGACACTTGCAGTGTATTTCGATAAATTAGAGCCTAAAGTAAAAATAAAAGCCTTAAACAAGTTAAATATATGAATAGTTATAAAACAATTAATCAATAATGAAAAATATATGTCATGGTGCTATTTTTTTTGCCGCAACTGTATATCTTTGCCATTGCGCTGGCTTCCGACAATCAGGTTAAAAAAGATGGGGCCAAAAAAAAGACCACTTCCAGATTGACACGGCACTGGGGGAAAATGTTTACTAATATATAATTAAAAGTATTTATTTTGGAAAACAGATTTTTATACAATTTTAATATTAGACAAATCAAGAGAAAATACCTTTTTTTTAAATAAATAATTAATTTCTTAATTATTAATTAGTTAGATTAATTTCTTTATTATTAAGGGGGGGGTAAGGTATTTAATTTTTTTTTTTATTTTATTTTTTTTTTTTAAGGCATAATATCTTAAGAATATTGTGTCCAAGTTTTACATCGATCATAGTAAAATTGACGAAGTTATGCGGAGTTGAACGAAGGTCGGTTGGTGTTAAATGCATGAGAATCGCAATTTTTAAAGCGCTCTCCTGAAAAATTCAATTTTTCAAATCGGTGTACACGATTACAGAAAAACTACTGGACCGATCGATTTGAAATTTGGCACACACATTCTTTAACTAATTCCTCAGGTATTCACGTCGGCCTTTTTTTAATTTTTAATTTTTATATATTTTTAAATTAAGAAATAACGTTTTTTTTTTAGTCAAAAATCGGGTTTTTGACTTTCAAATTTCCTAAAAAATCACAAAAAAACTAAAAAAAATAAAACGCTTCCTGAATACCTCGAGACACTTATCCTTTAACGAATGAGGTATAATTTTTTTAGATCGGATGATCCTGTGGACTGTTAGGATGTACACCGCAAAACAACTTTTTTTTGAGGCGACTCGGGAGATTCCCTATAACTTCTCTACCTCTAAATATTTTTCAATACAAAATTTATAAAAAATTATTCAAATGTTGTGTTATTATATGGTATTTAATTCATTAAGCTAACTTAAGCCGTTCCGCCACAATAATTTTTTGAAAAGTGGCCTTTTTTGCACCGAATTAACCTTACCCCCCCTTAATTAATTTCTTAATTATTAATTAATTTCTTAATTATTAATTAATTTCCTAATTATTAATTAATTTCTTAATTATTAATTAATTTCTTAATTATTAATTAATTTCTTAATTATTAATTAATTTCTTAATTATTAATTCATTTCTTAATTATTAATTCATTTCTTAATTATTAATTATTTTCTTAATTATTAATTAATCTCTTAACCATTAATTAATTTCTTAATTATTAATTAATTTCTAAATTATTAAATAATTTCTTAATTATTAATTATTTTCTTAATTATTAGTTAGTTTCTTTATTATTTATTAATTACTTTATTAATTAATTAGTTTCCTTCTTATTGATTAATTTATTAACTATTTATTAATTAGTGTTTTCCCCAAGTGTCCCCAGTGGGAGAAGGCAATATGCAAAAAGAGTTCACTCACAAAGCGGGAGCGGGGGCAACTTTCGTTTTCATTCAGATGTCTGCAAATTAATTCGCTCTTTTTAGTTTTTTTTTGTTTTTTTTTTCATGGGTTTTACTTGGTTTTTTCTTGGTTTTTTTTTACTTGCTTTTTTTGTGGACGGTCATTGCTTTTGCAGTATAAATATTTATGCGTTGCACTTGAGAGCACTGGAATTGGAATTGGAATCGGAATCGGACTTAACGCTGGAGATGGCTCAGATTTATGGCCGTCTTCCGCGACCCGAGGCTACAAATTCAGAAAACAGAAACAAAAAACAAAAAAAATAAATAAATAAAATTAGCAATTAGCCGCCTTGATTTGTTGTGCATTTTGTTAACAAATTAAATGCATTATTCAATGCGATTATTTATTATCCCCTCGGTCTACGCACCGTTAAGCGAGTTTAATGTGTACTTAATTGCAATCATCATCATAGGCTGTAACTGCTGGGCCATTGTAATCGCAATCGTAATTCGTAGTTTCAATTGAAATTGAGACTGGCAAAGCGAAATTAATTTGCTCAAAGGGAAATTATCGGGATTATAGCATTGGCATTAGTATTACTTAGCATTTGAGGCTCATCAAACCGCAACGGATTAGTTAGATTCGCTGGAGTCCATCCGCCGAGAAAATGAGGAACTTCCAATTGGCTTAAAAAAAAACTAAATACTTCCTTAATTAATTCGTAGAAATAATAATAATAATTGTAGATGTTTTGTAGAGATTAAGGGGAGTCTAGAGTTATAAAAACACATAAATCCTTAAATAGCTTCAAATAGGAAGAAAATGTGATGTTCTCATAAATATTATGACTTAACCATATTATTTATTAGATTTTATAATTTTAAAAGATTTGATATATTTTAAAAATTTTATAGATCTATAAATTTGATAGATTATAAAGATTTTTAAATTGCCATTTTTTTTGTCTATAATTAATTTCTTGAATTTTTCTTAGACGAGAAATTCTTATATATTATTAATTTTATCCTATAACTATATTTTTCCTACCTTTTACCACCTTTAAATTTAAATTTCACCTTTAAACTATTTTTAAATTAATTTTAAGCTTTATTTAAGCTCTAAGATGGCTCTTGGCCAGGCTTATGTCCAAATTTGGCCACCTAAAGCTTTCCCGTTAAGCCCAACTATTTCCTACATTAATTTTCTCAATTTCTTTCCTTTGCAGGTAAGCTTGGCTTAAGCTTTTTTGTAATGAATTCACAACCTTTGGAACTATCAAACTGTAAGCTGTAAGCGTGGCTTAAACTATAAAGCGTAAAACTGTAAGTCATCTATGTTTATTATTCAAGTTTTAAACCTTTTTTAAATGTGTAAAAAAGTCGTGTTGAAATTGGTAAAATTTTAAATTAATTTGAGAAAATATTTGTATATTTTTATAGCATTAATAAATATTTAAGGGTGTGAAGAAAACAAGCTTACCAAAGTACTACCAACATAGTTTAGTGTTATTTATTTCCTTAAAAAATAAATGCTCTTGGTGATAGATATATTTTTTGTTTATTTATTTATTCGATTTATTTAGTTTCGTTTACATTTTTTAAAAAACTAATTAAACATTTACATTCGCAATCCTCGACTTACAAACTAATTGAGGTACTCCCAGTGTACGCGGCGTCAAGCAAACTATAAAAGTTAACAACAAAAAAAAAATACACATTTAGATTAGATACACATTAAACAAAACTAAAAAAAAAAGAAATACATATGAATTAGCATAAATGACTCGATATTTACATGAAGCGCTTAATTGACTAATTTCATGGGCGGGGTGTCAGCAGGGGCAATTATTGGGGATCAGGGTGGAATTTTTGCTATTTTTTTGTACTTTTTTTTATTTTATATATATATTTTTTAGAAGCTACAGCGCGAAAGAAAGAATAGGGTAAGCTTAATGAAGAGCTTAATAAATTAAATTTGTTTACTAAAGAAGCCATTTTACAGTTGACAAGGATTAAGGGTTAAGAAATCGATAATTTAAATAAAAATAATATTTTTGCTTGATATTTCATATATATTATTGAAATAAATATTAATTTTAACTTCTTAGTCTTTCTCAATACCACAGCACTGAAAATCGATAAAAAAAATTTATAGGTTATATTGACATAAAATATCGGACCAAAATCATGTTGAAAGTTTCACATTTTGATATATTAAAATTAAAAATATTTTAAAATATTATCGAAAACAGGGTGAAATATATTTGTTCATCGGGAATTGCTTCGATATATATTTATTTTCAAATTAAAATATCGCTTTCGCGTCAGTTATCGAACCAATATCGATATATATCGCTATTTTCTACATTCCCTTTATGTTCCAAGTCAAAACTGTAGTTTGGCGAAAGTTTTTGCTAAGATATTCCGCGTCCCACTACACTCCCCTGCTGCCCCCGCTAATTGACCCCTTGTCGTTGACCCCTTTGACCTAACCAAAAAACCCCCCTGTTCCAACCCCCTCTTTTGATTTAAGAACCCGCTATGACCTTGGCAAGGGCCACTGATGCACCGGCGATATTGCCGCCTCACTGGAGTTCAGGGAACGCTTGCTGCGCCACTGGGTTCGCGGCGGGGCCTGACCTTGACCCACGTCCAAGCCCAGGCCAAGGCCCTGACCTTGACCATACGCCCCCGCACCCTGTGGGGCAGTGGTGGGCGTCAGCCATAGTTGCTTGATAAGATCGGCGCCCTTTTCGCCAATCATTACCACCGGGGCATGGATATTGCCATTGGTTATTGCTGGCATCACGCTGGCATCAATCACCCGCAGACCCGGGATGCCGTAGACCCTTAACTGGGGATCCACAACTGCCCAGGGGTCAGTGGGTGGGCCCATCTTGGCCGTGCCACTCATATGATAGATGGTCATCGTGTACTGCCGTATAAAGCAGTTCCAGTAGTCATCCGTGAACAAGGTGAGATGCCGGCAATTGGGCAGCGGTTTGCTCCAGAATCTCGCACCGAATCTCTTCATTGCCTGCGTCTCGCCCATGGCCACCGCCGCCTTGACGCCCTCCCTCAGGACATTCACATCGTCCGGATGCGTTAGGTAGTTGTGATATAGCAGTGGATACCTCAGGGGATTCTTTGAGGCCAGCTTAATGTAGCCCCGACTCTTGGGACGCAGCATCATGGGAAAGATGCCGAAGACATCACGGTTGTTCACCTCCCCGAAAACCTCTTGGTAGAACTCATCGGTCAATCCGTGGGCAGTCTTCACCTGTGATCCACCGTCGGACATTACCGATGCCGAGGTCATCATAAAGTTCATATCCGGCCAATCATCACTGGCATTGGCATATTTGGTATTTATGAAAGCCACCGCTTCCAGACCAATGCTGGAGGTCAGGGGACCATCCTCCGTAATGGCATACCTCAAAGCCGTATTGATATTCACCATTCGTTTCATCACAATCGAAATGGGATAATCGATAAGGAAGGCTATCCCACCGACGGCTATGTGATCCTGTAGATTCTGTCCCACGCCCGGCAGATGCTGGACCAGAGGTATGCCCACTCTGGCCAGCTCCTCGCCATGTCCAATGCCCGAGAGCATCATCAGATGTGGCGAGCCAATGGCTCCCGCAGAGAGGATCACCTCTCGGGTGGCATAAACATTCTGAAGGCGTCCATCCCGTATAAACTGCACACCGGTGGCACGTTTCGTCTTGGGATCCGTGAGCACCTTGGTCACATGTGAGAACAAAGCCACATGGAGATTGGGTCGCAGCCGAGCGGGTCGCAAAAAAGACTTGGCCGTTGAGCTGCGGGAACCGCGTCGCATATTGAATTGATAGAAACCAAAGCCCGTTTGCTGTTCTCCATTCACATCGACAATGTCGTAGCCCATCTCCTCGCCGGCCTGCAGGAAGGCGGGACCAATGGGTGTATTGTATGGAGAGTCTTGCACGGTCCATAAGCCACCTAGGGAAATAATATACATATATATATTATATAGATTTATAATGCTCCTTGACTTGCTTGTTCACCCACCTGTTCCATGGTATCGCTTGTTCTTGGCCAAATACGGATTCCTTTGATCCTCAGACTTTCGAAAGTAAGGCAGGATTTCCTCATAGGACCATCCTGGATTCCCAAACTCTGCCCACTGATCAAAGTCTCGTTTATTTCCACGAATATATAGCATTGTGTTGAGCACAGAACTGCCGCCCAGGACCTTGCCTCTGGTCCAGCAGCAGCGCTTGTCCTTCATCGCCTGACAGGCCGTTGGCTGTGGTTGGGTTCTGGGAATAAAATTAAAAAATAGTTATATAAATAATAATAAACATACTTTCTTTTTTGTTTTTTTATTAAGTAAAGAAAATCTGTGAAAAATCAATTAGCGAATCTTGGCTTGACTTCGTAATTCACCACAAAACGGGCTGAAAAAGAGATATCCATTAATTTTGCGGGCAAGTAAACAAAGCGACAATGAAAGCGCTTTAGTAAAAAAAATATGAGCAAAAAAAATGCCACGCCCACACCTCGAAAAAAACCAAATTGCCCAGTGGCCAAGTGAATTACAACACAGCCAGCGCTGGTGTTAAGCGCTCATTAGGCCAAGCTCAGGAAAAAAAAAATACAAAAATAAAAATAACATTCATGAGGCAATGAACCACACGACCGACCTCCCCAGAGCACTTGTGCCCTTTAAACGCTTGTCCCTCGGCATCCACGAGATACTTGTATCTGTATCTATGTATCTGTGTATCTACAAGTGGCATTTTAAGTGAAGAAAATATATATAACAACCAGAAAAGGTGCCTGAACCCAGCAGGAAATCCAGCCAAATATAATTCTCTGGAACTAATAATTGCTGGCGGGAAATGGAAACCATGAGGCGGAGAGTAAACTCAATTAAGGCAACAATTTCAAGCTCTACGAATATTAACGGATATATCGCAGGCCCCCGTAGCTACGCATTTTGTTAAGATAATAATCTTCTCCTTCGCTTCTCTCAAATTCCCAGCATTATTCCGTGAGTGCAGTCAATATAAAACCACCCGGCAAATTGGCCAAACAAAACGATTTGACAAATCTCAGCAAGTTAAGTTTTTGAGCTGAATCCGATACCAAATCGGTTTCTTTTGGGTGAGCTAAACATATAGGAAGTCTTTTTTTTTGTGTCGTTAATTAAAACACAAATTACCAGTGACAGGCAACAATCAAGAGACCAGAGACTAGGAGAGACTTAACCACATTCAGCTGAGAAAAGTACGATGAAAACAAAACGGAAATCGAATGCCAGTTGCGGAAAACTTGGCCAGCAATGATTTTACTATTTTCTAACATGGTTCATGGTGACGGGGGGATAAGCGTGCCAAAGCCAAGGGAGATAAAAGCACTAAACCTTGGCTTGAGATACTCTATAATATATTTATATATATCCTAACTGAAAACTTTAAACTAGGATTGTAAATGGAGTAAAGTGTGATATAGTTTAGCTATTTAAATAATAACAACGCTCAATGTTGTATTGAAAATATCGTAAACTTTTATATATCGAATTTTGAAATATTGAAAAATATCGTATTTGACTTTTAAATGTTGATATTATTGCTCAATATTATGCCAAAAATATCGTAAGCTTTTAAATATTAAAATTTTAAATATCGATAAAATTTCAATATTATCGTGAATTTTTTTTGATATTGTATTTAAATTGAAAAATATTAGAAAATAATGCATTATATTTTAAAATATTAATATTATCGCTCAATAACATGTCGATACTATCGTAAGCTTTGATGTGTTGATATTTCAAATATCGATACAATTTCGATATTATCAAGAAATATCAGAAGAATTTTATTTAAATTAATCTGGCTCTTTTTCCGATAATATTCTTACCAAATATCAAACAAAATATCGATTTATGGCACATCTGCAAATTGCAACAATTAAATATCGATAAACCTATATGGTTTATCGATATTTTCTGCCATCCCCGTTTAAAACTACTAAATTTAGAATACTTTTTGTGCCTTCTAGAATTTATTACCCACGAAATATCTACGATATTTACTTCCTAAATCAAGTTAAATTATGGGACTTAAATAATAATGGATATACCTTCAGCTAGCGTATATAAACCCCAGCTGTGGGACGACTGCAGCTGTTGGGTTGGCCTGTCCCTCTGATGTCTCCCCATGGTCCATCATTCGCTTGTTTGGGATGCATTTGCATCTCTCCTTTGATTTTATCTTTAACGATATTCACCTGGCACCTCTGACATTTCGTGGTTTAACCAAGGGTTAGGGTTATGTCTAGGGCCAAGGGTTTTCGGGTTAATCGTAATAGTAATTAGCATGCGACATTTCTATGATTTATGCTGCCCAGATAGGCGTCGTCCACGCTGTATATATATGTATATTTAAATTTAGATATTTATTTTCAACGGCTTTAACACTTTGAACCAATGACGAGCCATTAATATCAATTCGCGCCACCGTAACCCCACCACTGTGGCACATTGTTTGGCATACTGACTTATTGGCTACGTGCGCGGGCCCAGACAGCAAAATAGTAAAGGAAACTAGTGAACAGAAAAAAAAAAAAAAAAATAAAATAAAACCAACTGAACTGGTGAAGAAAAAAAAGTAGAGAAAAAACTTTCGCCCCAAGCTTCGGCTCGGCCTCAACTTGGACTTCCATCTGACTCTGTGCGACGCCCAACTGACGCAATTTGTTTGCTTTTTATTAGCCATTTAACAGTTAACTCACATAAACGTAACCAATTATTATTAACTCATTTCGCTTAGTTTATTTGACGTTTTTTTTGTTCGCGTAAATCTCTTTTCCCTTTTTAACAATTAAACAATTAAAATACAGGCGGAAATAAAGCTAAGAATGCGGAAGTGCGTGGACCTAAACCAATTAAAATAAGATTCCTTTGAAGACTTAAAAACGGCAATTAAAATTTGCAAAATAAACTAAATGTTAGTTTAAAGTCAAGTCAAAGTTGAACAAATAAAAATTATTACAAATATTTTAAAGAAATAACTAGGCTAAGGTTCAGGTACAACTACAATTTCGAATGAAAATTATAATAATAACCTCTTAAAAAATAAATCATAATAATTTCTAAAATAAAGAAATACTAAAGTTAAAGCCTTTCAACTTGAAGTCTGCAAAAGTAACTGTGCAACCTTGTATGAAAAACTCATTACTGACATAATATTTAAAGATTTAAAGATAATCCCAAAAGCGATTTAGTTTTCGTGGATCTAGAAACACACGCATTAGGGACATTCACTAAGCCAGCAATCATAATTGCCGCGCTTATGAAATGAATATGCATGCCGAAAATTTGAGTTGATTGCATTATTTTTCGTAATTGTTTAATGCTCGTTAACCGAAAGTTGGTTAAGGCCTCTCGGTCTTTGGAGTTCCCCAAGCCATGGAACAAAATAAACAAAAAACGAAAAAAAGAGCAGGGAAACGCATTGGGATGGAACCGCCGTTGATTGCCATATAAAATCACTTAGCAGTCGCATTAAGCTGTAAAACGGGCACCGATTCACCAATAAAATGGGATGATGGGTGGGAAAATTATTGCTTGCCTTGATAAAGATTTGACAGAAAAGTTAAGTAAAGAAAAGTTATAGACAAAATTATTATAATTCGTAGAAAAGGATCCTTGCCATCGTTCTCCTTGGGAAGCACTTTATGTTTTTTGTTCTTTGTCATTGTTTCCCCTAGGAACGAAGCCATTCAATGTTTCGTTTCCTTTGTTTCAAATTCCTTTTCTTTTTAAAAAGATGAACACTTCTTTGTTCTATTTCGCAAATCATTTTTAGGTAAATAATGATAATAGTTTTCTACTTTCCCATTACATTTATAATGTTATTTAACCAATATTTAAGTAAAGAAAACTTTTCCATTTTGCATCATCATTAGTGAGGAACCCACTAATTCGCTGGTGTTAATTAGATTAACAGCATTTTAGGTGGAATCGGATGGAGTGTCATAATATTTTTCCATTCGATTGGGTAAAAATAACATTTATGAATAACGACATTTTTTTATTCATCATCTATTGCTAACCCTTCTTTTTATTATTATTTTTGTTATGCAGTTGATTTTGTTTTGTTATTTTATGGTGGACAAGTGTCTCTCTCGTTTATGGCCCAGTTGACACAATTCGGAGTATCGATACTCGGTACTTGGTACACACGGAATCGAGTAAGACGCCCGACCGACCGACCGACCAACCCACCGAAGCCTGTCCATTTAACCGGCTCACGTTTGCTTTTGGCTTTGGCCGATGATTGGCAATCGTCGGATGGGGCCGGTCTTTTTGGTCATATTCAGGTGCAATCGCCAAGTGTCGATGCCGTTTCGTTTCCACTCGTTCCGCTCCATTCCGTTCCGTGCCATTTCCAAAATAAAACCTGTAGGCCGCTTAACCCACTTTATACATTGATACCATTCCGCCTTGGAGCACCGCGATCCGATCCGGTTTTTTCTTGGAAGATTATTATTAAAGTAGGATATCCCGATAACTCAGAACGTACACATAAATTAATGGAATTTGAAACAGTGGAAATCAGAATTGGGCACAAGTTTAAAATTTATATTAATAGCAATAATTTCAAGAGACTTTTTTGATATATTTCTTAATTGACATAAAGAAAAAGAAGCACAATTAATTTTAAAAAATATTAAAGTACTGTTTATACAAAATAAAAAAAAAAATAATTTAATTATTTTATTTATAATACCCTACAACTCTACTCTTTTTCTCAGTGCAATTAAGCTTGATGCCCGCCTGTAGCTTGCATTTTAAATGCGAACCCGAATCTGTCAGGGGCGTGTCTCCCTCACCTTTTGGGATGCCAAAAAAAAAATATTCGTCCCAAAGTCGCGGGGAATTTAATGATGCAGCCAGCGGATAATAGGGGTCAACTGTTGGCCCGTTGGGGGAGTTACGTAAAAATGAGGAAAAGTGGTTACAACTTACAAATATTTACTCCACGCAGAACCATTGTTGGTTATAGCTGGCGCCCACTGTGTGGCCCATTAAAAATTTGAATACTTTTCAAATGGCTTTTGCGAAAAGTTGCTTATGGCAAGGCTTATGAAATACTTGTCGGCAAAGTCGTAAATTTAATAGCAATTATCCTGTAATCGAAGCTTTATTTGAGTTATGTTTGACTAACATGTGAGAAGTAACGAGTACGGAGTAGCGAGTAAGGATTTTGATACAATAAAATTTAAAAAAGGATCCTTGCCAATATTCCAATTAGAATTCGTTTAATGTTGTTTTTTTGTCATCGTTCCCTGTTCCATTTTCTATGTTTCAAAATCAAATAAATTCCTTATTCCAAACAGTTTCAAATGTATGTTGCTTTCATTCCATTTCCCATTTAAAATTAACAAGAAAACCGCCTTTCCACGACCTTGAACCCCTGGAGACACGACGGCGACGACGACGACGTGATTTTTGGCACTTTCTCAGACAGGGTGAAACTTTTTTTCGCGCCGGTCAATCAAGATTACCATTAAAGCCGGTGATTGACGTGAGAGTGATAGGTGGTTTTTTGTTATATTGTTGTTTTTCAATTCAGTTTTAAGACCGCTGCAATTTCTATTGACTTAATTTGCCTCCGCAAAGCGGTTTTCGAGTGGCGATTTGTACACACAGTGCACCCAAAACAAACACTCTTGCAACTGGCACCGGACAATTCACTCACTCTTTTCATTTTTTTAACGTATTTCGTTGGCATAAGCCAGCTGACTGGATACTCAGATACACGGATACTTGGATACATGGACAAGAAATGCAGATACAGATACGCGACTCTCGCGACTTTGCGAATGATGCAATGATTCAGAAACACACTCGATTATATTGCCACACTCAGTGCACGAACTTTAAGTTGCACGGCAAGAAATTGTAGTATTTATCAAGACTATTGAGAAGGTTTATTAATTATTAAATGGGAAAAATAAAGTTATTTCAAATGAATTAAATAAATAATACCAAACTAAGACCCATTGAGTAGTTGTAAATTTAAAGAAAATATGTTTATTGGGATAATACAATTATCAGATAGATATTATGAATTATTATTTTAATATAATTTCATTATTAACTTTGTAGAATATTTTTTTCTTGGTGTTTCCTTTTCTTTTGTTCCATTTTTTGTTTCGTTTCGCATGCGCTTTTAGCAGTTGATTGCATTCACTTACGCAAAAGCGGAATGGAATGGCATAGAAACAATAATGGAGGGAAATATAAATGGAATCGGAATGGGAATACTAATGAATGTGGAATTCTGAAAGTGAAACTCCCAGCCAAAAGCGAAGAAGACCCCAAAAGAAAACCCCCAAAAAGCCAAAGATCGCCGCTAGGCCTAAAACCCAACCCAAAACCAAATCGAAAACCAATCCCCCTGTCACATTAAACAGTTAAATGGATTACGGTATTGGTAACACGCTCGAACAAAATTCCACAAAAAATGCCAATGCTCTCATGAATAATTAAGCAGTTCGGAGTCCACAGGTGGCGGCGGCCACCGGTGATCATCAGCTGTTATTAATGAAATGCTGCCGTGAGATAGAAAACGATCTTAATGAAACGCCAGGCCCGCCCAAAGAAAAAACAAAAATCAAAACTTTATCCGCAGGGCAGGCCTGTCTAACGGTAGCCCGTTCTAATTCGAATCAGTCATAGAAGCATTAACCATTTTCCATTTGTTGTCTAATGGAGGCTTGAAACCCAAAGCACTTAATTGCCGCTCGAAAGCGACTCACAACAATAAGAGGAAGATTATCCATCGAGAAGATACTGGTTGTTAAATGGTTAATCGTTTGCATTTGTCTTTAACTTTATCTTTATCGAATTGGAACGTTCTGGGGGGAATAGAGAGGTTGAAACAGGGGAAGAAAGTCTTTTGGGGGAAAGTGAAAGATTTGAGAAATGGGAACTTTAAACAGAAGCCAAAAGAGTGCAGTCTTATATGGAAAAATTATCATATAACAATAGTTCTTTTAACTTGTTTTGACTGTAAATTAAAGTAAATAACAATTAAGACCTTTTTGGGAACAATAAAAGTGGAACAAAAGGCATATTATTTCCTTCAAAATGAAACAAAGATGAAATATAGATTGGTTAGCATTTTTGAATATTAAAATGAAACAAATATAAAATAGATGTTTAAGAAAAGAAAGGTAAATAACAATTAAGAGCTTTTTGGGAACAATTAAAGTGCAACAAAAGCCATGAAATGTAAATTGGTTGGAATTTTTTGAATTTAAAAATGAAACAATTATAAAACAAGTTTAACTACCAATTTAAAAGCAACCATAGCTTATTTTTTAATTAATAAAATATTTTTGTAAAAATTAATTAGCTATTAATTAATTAGGAATTATAATACATAAGCAAACATTTACCTAGTAACATGAGTAAATGCCTTCTTTAGGCACACATTAATGCCCAGTAAACATAATTCGCAACTACTCAATATTGACGCCAATGCATCATCTATCTCCCCCCCGTATCTTTCAGTTTGCACAGACATTATGTCGCATTATATTTCCTGCCATGTGAAATGTCAGCCAGATTACTCAGTTTGGTTTCCCTTTCTGTTTCGGGGAGTGCTGTTTGCGTGTGAAGACGGCGGGCAAATATAGTCTGAAATTCGGCAGGCAGTTGCTAACTAAACGAGCTAAAACCCGGCCTTTTGACTTGCCTGAACCAAACCGAACTCACACCAGCCAACAAGTCGAGCTGAGCTGTCTTTTTGGCCCATTCGGAATGCTAATGATGGACGCAACTCATCGATGGATGGGCTCTGGGCGGATTTGCATGCCAGAATTTGGTTTTGGAAAACCGTCTAGTCATATTGGGCTTGAAGTCAAAGTTTGGCTTTTTTCGATTTGGGTGACTAAGTCAAAAGGGGCGAGCAAACAAAAACAAAAGTGACAACGGAAATTGTTTGTTGCCACCCAAACTGGGCCACTGCTAAGGTTAGGCTTGACTTGACCCACTTGGGAATATATTTGCTGCTTTGAAACGGAAGGAAGTTGTGAAAATTTAAGAGAAAATTCCAAAAAAACCTTGAAAGTTACGGTTTTTAAAGGGTTCTTTCTTCAGAAAAGGTAAAAGTAATTATAAAAGAAAAATTATAAATAAACCTTGCTACATCTTCTTTTATATTTAATAAATAAATAATAAATTAAAACAAAATTAATCAATCAAAATTAAAAGCTCCTTCCTTACCTATATTTCCAATCCATTTTGCTTTTGTGCAAATATAACGATAGGAGCGGCACATCGGAGATCTCAGTCTCATGGCCGCCGGCCTCGAGGAGCAGCACCTTCCAGTGCGGAATCTCCGAGAGACGTGAGGCCAGCACAGTGCCCGCTGAGCCGCCGCCAATGATGATAAAGTCATAGGCCAGCTCCACTTGCTGGACATTGAAGGGTCGATTCTCCGGATCGAAGAGGTCATAGTTGTAATAAGCTATAGCGGCGATTAGGAACGGCAGGATTGTAAGCTTCCCAACGCCAATCACTGCGGTGGCCAATTTAATGGCTCCGGCAATGGCCAGTCCGAGTTTGGAGGCGCCTATGGCCGCCACTCCAGCGGTGGCCGCCGCCTTAGAAGCGGCGCTCGCCTTGAACAGAAGTCCGCCCACGGAGACGGCGGCGGCGCCCAAAGCGGGAACCACAACCATTGTAGGATATTTTCGATTTGGGAAGGAATTTGGGGGAAAGAAAAAGCCAGATTTTTTCTAGATTTTTCTATATCTTTTCCACAATTTGTTTGGGATTTTCCGTAGCACTTTAAGCTTTACAGGCTTCACACTGCATTGCAACCGAGTTAATCCAACACTTTCATTCGATTTTTGCATTCACAGTCACTGCAATCGCACACTGAGAAAAAAATTTACAAAAACATTAAAACAATTGATTTTTGAAGGATTCAAAAAAAAAAAATGTTCTTAAAAGTCAACAAATTTGCTCAAAAAATAAATTTAATAAAAAATTATGAATTAATAAAATACCTAATTTTGGTAAACAATTTAGATTTAATATATATTTTATATAATTGTTTTTTCTCTGACTTTTAGGATTTTTTTTTTTTTGAAAAATATGTACTTATAAATCAAATTAATATTTACTATTAATAACACACTACAGTATTTTGTGTTGTAATTTATTTTAATAATCTTTAAAAATCCAAAATAAAAATTCTATAAACTTTTTTATATTTTCTCGCAGTGTCCCGTCTGTGGCACGTTCACTTGCCTTCTTTCAGCACTTTCATTTAGGCCAATAAAAAAAAAAACAAAAAGGAGGCCGGAATAAATAAACACAAAAATAAATCAATTGTAATGTTTGTGTAGTATTATTAATATATATTTTTTTGTTAATTTTTAACGCGCACTTTGTATCGGTTAATACCGGAATTATTTGAATAACCGGGTAACTACTCGCTCGCCTCGCCAGCCCGTTTCGTTTTAGGCCAACCGCCTCGCTTGGCAGTCGCTGCGTTTCTGTCTTTTCTGTTTTTCAAAGTTTTTCGAGCCGCAAAAGCCACTCGCCTGCGACGCCGTTGCTGTTGCTGCTGCTTTCCCGCTGCAGCTGTGCCGGCAGAGGCTGCGGTAGCGCCGGCAGAGAATCGCTGCCACCGAACAGTTGCGCATGCGCACCGTTGCCCCTGCCTTTTCTTTGCTTTTGTTTTTGTTTTGTTTGCTAAGCCAGCCAAGCCAATATGCACTCACTCTCTCAAAAAAAAAAAAAAAAGACAGCTCAGTGTACAGGCTTTTATTTATGGCATTCTCCTTGAAGGTTTTTAAAAAATAAAAAGAAAAATTAGAGAAGTTTTTGTTAGCTTTATTAAAAAAAATTACTATATAGATTATCTTTATAATTAATATTAAAAATATTTATATATTAAATTTTTATTATATAATTAAATTATATTTTATTTATTAAATTATTTATATTCATATATTTTTTTAATTTATTTTCTATTTTATATATTTTTTAATTTCAAATTTAATTTAATTTTTTTTTTTTTGTAATTTTTTATATACATTTAAAAATTTTTTTTTTTTTTGTAGTTTTTGTAATTTTATTTAAATTTTTTTTATTTTATTTCATATACATTTTTTTTATTTTCTTTTATTTTATATAATGTTATAAATTATGAAAGGATTTTTGTTTGTTTCCTTGGGAAATATTTTCAAGGTTTTGCGTTAAAAAAAAATCGCAAAATAAGGCAAAATAACTAAATGAAGAGCAACATGACTCCTTTAGTAAATTGGACTCTTTGATTTCTCATCCGTTGCTCTCTCCTCTGCGTTTGCCGGTTGGGAAACGTTATCCAGCTGTCTCTCCCTCTGCCTCTCTTTTTCGCACTCTCGCCCACATGCGCTGCGGTTGCAATTGTTGTTGTTGTTACTGTTACTTACGCTGTACTGATGCTGCCTTACGAAACGGTGCAGCCTCGTGCCTCTCATTCGAACACATGTGTAATGCCTGTAAAATACAAACAGTAGAGGTGAAAGTAATAACATTACTTTAATTTTAAAACTTTTTAATCATAAATAAGTAGAGTTTATAATAATAACTAATAAATGAATAGTATTATAAATAAGTAATATTTAAATATAATATATATTTAAAAATGAAATAAATCAAGCAAATATTTAGTTACAAATTTTAAATAAACAAGGAATTATTTAAAAGTTTTGTTAAAAAAAATATATGCACAATATATTCATATTTATCTTGTAAAAAAAACCCTATTATTTTACCTTTAACTGTCCCTACATGTACATAGTATATCTGACATTTGCGGTTTCTTTTCACTGCTTCTTCTTCTTGCTATTTACTCTTTTCCTTTGCTTGTTTGGCTCTCTTCTTCTTGCTGGTATTTCCTTGCAGACGACCTTCAGGCTCTACGCTCCACTGTTTACAGTTATGAGCACTTGGCTCTTCGCTCTCTTGATTTTGAGTTTTGGGCCTGAGTTCCACTTTGAGTTTTAGTCTTTTTTTTTTTTTTTTGTATATTTGGGATTGCTCACGTAAGCCATATAAGAAGAAAAACTGAAAACATACAGGCAATGGTCAATAAATTGATTTCCCTATAATTCAAAAGAATTAAACACAATTATCCGTTGATCATATTAAATGATTCAAAAGTATTTGAAGTTGTGCACATTAAATTCTGACTTTTAAAAAGCTAACCTGTACCTGTACCTGTATTGACCTCAAAAGACAGCTGGCAGAAGAATTACAATCAATTGACCAGTTTGGCATTGAAGTCAGCGAAGAGTTTAATATAAAAAAAAATCCAGAGATTCAAGTGAAATTTCTGGCATTTATTTAGTTGTTTGTGGGTTGTGTTTTTTCTTGTTGTTGGTTATTGTTCCACGGTTCAACCGGTTTTCAGAGAGGCAATTGACAAACCACATTACACCTGTTATCGGGCGGATATTTGAACGCAACTAGTTGTTTTTTTTTCGAATCACTTGAATGCAGAATTGAATGGAATTTAAATTCGCCAAAATTGTACCGTTTTCTGAGATGCTTACCCTAATATACATATGGTTATATGCAATTTCTGGTTCCGATTTCCGTGTTGCTTTTGCATTCATTGTTGTATAATCAAGGCAATATCCGGTCAAGGATTAACTTTTAATGGGAGGAGGTGTGAGTGAGTGAATTATCTTTCAAGGAAATCTGTTGGAATTTTAATAAACTATAAGCTATATATCATAGAAATTGAGAAAGATTAGTGCCATTATTTTAAATATTTAATTTCGGCATTTAATACTACATATTTAAATTTGAATTTTGAAAGTTAAAAAGAGAATATGACCACACTGCGTATGAGTAATTTTTAATTAATTTACAACCGTGCGTATGAGTAATGCTCCTGAAAAAAAACCTAGAATCTCTTAGATTTTTCCTACTTTTAATCTTAATTATCATTTAATTAAGTAACTTAAGTAGGTTAGCCCGTATCTATTGTCTTTTTTCGGCAATTATCGTGGCAAACTTGATACATTTCCCAATTGTATTTCACAGCACCTGAGATCGATCCACTTCTCCACTAACCAACTTGGTTAATGTAATGACGAAAGTCACACGCAATATAATGTCCGAAAATGTGACGATCGTTTGATATATCACCATCTAATGGGACAAGGTCAGACCAAGTCCAAGATCAAGCGATTCGACCAGAGTTTTCCATGCGAATGTGATTTTGTTTTATTTCTTATGCCCTTGCAGAGGGATTATAATTTCAGTTAAAAGATGGTAAAGCAGTGAAGGAGGCATTTCCAATTATATAAATCATATACAATTTTTGGAGTTACATCGTTAGAAAAATTAGCAAAACAAAAATAAAATTAACCTCATAAAAACTAAGACAGAAACGCTTTCCGAATTTAATTTAATATTTTGGCTGAGTTATAAATTTAAAAAATTTTGGGGCTTTACCCAAAAATTATTAAAAAAAAAATTTCACCGAATAAGCATCGATGTTTGTGCTAGCACTAACTTTTTCCTAGTCAAAAATAAACTTCTCACAGACATATTTGCTTTGAGATCTGCTTTTTGTTTGAAAAATCAAACCTTATATAGCAAAATGATTGCCTTTGTAAACAGCGATCCAGCCAGCAGAGACAGGACCCTTGGCCGGAGTCACACTATTTGCCGGTACTACATCCGGGGCATTTGTCGCTTCGGGGAGCTTTGTCGCTTCTCCCACGACCTGGGTGATGCTGGCCATCCAGAGATTGGCGAGGTTGTACCGGCAGAAAGCCCACGGCCCAGCACTACCAGCAGAAGCAGTCACAGCATTGACCAGCCCCAAAACTGGGTGAATGCACAAGTGTTTGTGCCCAGCCAGGAACCCCAGGCGAAAACGGAAACGAACATTGACATAGACATGAAGGCACCTTCAGAGTTAGAGTTTCAACCCATCGCTTCCTGGGCCGAACTTTTAGGACAATACCCAACTCTCATCGAACCCGCTTCCGTGGACGAAGTGTGTCCGTATGGGATAACTCCATGCCTATGGAAAGAGCATTGCCCGTATCGTATCCACATGGAATTGTGTGAAATGTGCCAGCAATATTGCATGCATCCCACGGATCAGGATCAGCGTAAGGTGCACATACGCGAGTGCCTCGAGGAGCACGAGGAGGCGATGGAGCTCTCCTTTGCCGTTGCCAGATCCCAGGACAAGACATGCGGCATATGCTTCGATACGATCATGGAAAAAACTGGTCGCGAGAAGCGCTTTGGTATCCTGCCCAATTGCATTCACATCTTTTGCCTGGAGTGCATTCGCACATGGCGTCAGACAAAATTTGATCATAAAATAACCCGAGCCTGTCCCGAATGCCGCGTCTCCTCGGACTTTGTCTGTCCGAGTGTATTTTGGGTGGAGACCAAGGAGGATAAGGAGAAACTGCTGAATAATTATCGCCATGTCTTGGGCACCAAGGATTGCAAATATTTTAAAAATGGCGAGGGCAAGTGTCCCTTTGGTAACAAATGTTTCTACAAGCATGCCCTAACCAATGGATAGCTTATCGATGTGGGATTGCCGAAGCAAAGCAGGCGGGATGATCAATCGCTGGAGACGTTTTCAAGTGATTCAAACTCCGAGATGTGGGATACCGACTACTGATCGTGACTACTGCCTTAAACGATATATAATATATATATATATAATAATGATGCTGAAAAAAACGAAATTAAACAAGAAAAACGTTGTATTTGGTTACCAAATTTCAGTTTGCATAAATATTTATTCTCCGCCAAAATGCAATGGAATTGCATTGTATTAAATTCAATTAAAATGATATATATTTTATACCATTGACAAGTGGTTCAACTTAAAGATCCCAGAGAAACGTTATAATGCATCATAATTAAATAAAATAAAGGGTATAAATACGTAAATTATACTAGTAAAATTAATTCAATTTGGGTTTCTTTTTTCCATTTTCCTCTTAATTAAAAGGTTTATTTGTCTTGTGAATATTTGTGGGTACTTTGAAAACTCGTTCTTGGGAATTTGTGCGTATTTTCTTTAAGGTTTTTTATGAGCCAAGCTGTTGACAAGTCAAGGATGGCTTAATTTATTCGGGTTAAGGCTTCATTTAATTGCTGACCCTGTGAGAGACCATCACTTAGGGCTTCAAATTCAAGTTTATTTTATTTGTGTGATAGTTCTGCCATATAACGGGGTCAACTACTTGATAAAAAATTGTAATCAAGCATTTTAGAGGTTTGTGTTGACTAGAAACCTTTTTAAAGAAATATTAAGGAAATATAAAATATAATAAATAAAATATATAATACATATTTATAATATATTTAAAAAATTCTCTAAATTCCCTTTCATTTTTAATAATTGAAAAATATTACTGAAAGAAAAAAACCCATTACTTTTACCCATAAAAAAAAAACCCTCTAATAAGCACTAATGCCTCATAATGGCGTTGGTTCCCAGGCTTCTGTGCATATTTAATCAACAATTTCCGCTACAGTTACAATTAGTGTTACACTAACCTGCACGCCAAACGATTTCCGGCAAGATCTTTGTACTTTACTTCTCGAAACTCACTCTTACACACGCTATATTATTTCTCCGAGGGGTCCCCCCAATTGCCCAATCGACAAACAGTTTTGGCTCGAGGGCAATTAAAAGTGAAAATAGAAGAGGCCACAAAAAAAGGGGCAAAATAAAAAAGAGTTGGGCAAATTGAAGAGGCGCCAAAGAAAGGGTGACATAATAATATTCGTACTGCCTCCAAAAGTCTTCTTTTTTTTTCAATGCCTGCCCGGCTTTATCTTTGCGCTGCGTCATCCGCATCTCCATCCATGGCTCCATCTGAAAATGAACTTCATTAAACGACAAATGCAAGAAACGAAGCCATGGGCTAATGGCATCATTGCGGCGAGTACTCGTAACTCGTCCAATGATGGTGGCGTGCGTGACACGACATTTGGGTTTTTTCTTCATCTAATCCAAAACTTGACTTTAAATAATTTAAATATATTATTATTTTTTTTAATTTAATATTTAATAATTTAACATTTACAATAGATTTTTCTCGTAATAGAATTATTTATTTTTTATAAATTTATTTTTTATAATTAAAATATTTAAATAGGCTTTTTGAAGATTAGCAATTTATGATAATTAATAAACAAAATGTTGTTTGCCTAGATCAAGAAAGATTCGCTGCCGCCAAAAAGTATGCTATGATTTCTGTATTTATTTATTTTATTTTATTTCTGAATCTTTTAAAAATTAGCTATTAATTAGTGCTATATTTCAGCTTTTTGAAGATTTGAAATTAATTAGTGCTATATTGAAGTATGCTATGATTTTTGTAAAACTCTTTTTCTTTATGAGACTTTCCAAAAAGCACGACACTTTTTATAGTGGCGAGTTAGTAATTAATTATGGCCACCTGGTTAGTGTCAAACCCACTCACGATCTGGTCTTCTCACGTCCATCTCCGATTTGTATCTCTCGGATCTCGGCTCGTGTATCTGAACGGCAGTCGAGCATGCCGGATTTGGCCGACGTGCCCGACATCCAAGCACTACTCGCACTCAATACTCGTGGGTATTTAGGTTACCACTTGGGTTACCCATAGAAGGCTGTGGGGGCGTGGCTTCCTCCTCTGACTGGTAGCCAAAAAGACTGACATTTAGTAGCCAACACAACACAAAAAAAAAAAAAAAGAAAAACCGCAGCGCGAGCATCTCTCATCTTTCATCTAATCACTAAAAACTCCTAAACTGTACAAATTTTGTTTGTGCTTTTTTTCTGCTTTCGGACTTTAGGAATTTCCGTTTTCCCCTACTTCCACTACTGTTTTTTTTTTTATGTATGTTTCCACTTTCCACCGACACACCGAATGTGTCAGGTATTCCACTTACCCATTAACCACTATCCGAGCTCGTATCGCGAGCGATTTCGTTTAATTGGATTCCATTTTGCGGTTCGGTTTGGTCAAGTGCAGGAGGAAAAAAAAAAGAAAAGAAGAGTGATTACGAGACCTTAGCGAGCGACCCGTGGCAATTGAATGGAAAATGGTGTGTTTACGAAACAATCATTATATTAAAAGCACATTTTCCAGCCATTTTAAAATGTGTGTGTGTAGCTGGGATAAGTTAGCTTTTCAGGCTAATTGAATTGTTTTCGAAGATACCAAATCAAATAATTAAATTGTAGAGGGTTGGGGCATGAACTGCGCTTTTCTCTCTCTTCAAAAAACACAATATAAACTCAAATCCCACCTCTATTGTATAATTGCGAGTGTGGCCGAAACACTTTTGGCCAACAATTAATTGCGTTTAGTTTTTTGGTATGCATTAGATGAACGCCGAAAGGCTCAAACAAAGCCGAAAACTGGCACGCTTCGCGCCGTCTGCAAATATTTTACAAATTGAGCGCCAATTTGCCAAAAAAAAAATTTATAAAATATATATATAAAGGCGAAATGAAAAGTGAAAGCTGTCAATCAAAAATGAAACGAGCTAACCAGGCCGACCGAGCATCGAGTGTCGCCCCAGACTCAATAGCAAACAATCGCCACTCCATGCTGATGGTGCAGTTTATTTTGTGTATATTTTATTTTTTTACGTATTTATCAGCATCATTGAAAAAATCACACCCAATATTTTGTGATTTTCGTGGAATTTGTTCAATTTCCTTAAAAGGAGATATTATTCACTGAAAACTAAATGGTTTTTGTTGAAAGTATCCATAGGAGACCTATCTTGAGCTGTGGTGTTGAATATAAATATAAAGTAAACATGTTTATAATAAAAAAATAAACTTGGATCTACAAATTTGAGTAATATTTAGGGTTAAATATAAAAATATTAAGACCCTCAAATTGCCTTGCAACATTTATGGATGTTGGGCAACACACATTTTTCCTAGCAACATTTACTTGTGTATTTTGTTATGTTAGATTCACTATTTTTATACCCATTGCCTGGTTTATCTTCCTTTTAAAAAAGAGGTTAAAAAATTTAATTTAGTTTTAACTTTTGTGAATTTTTTTGCATTAAAAACAGGCTTAAAAAATTAATTTAACTACATCTTTTAAGAGTCACAGTTTAGGAGTCACTGTTAAAAGTTTTTAGCTTGGACACCAACCACAGCCAAAGCGATCGTGTAGTTTTTTGTGGAAACCCAAGTGTAGAATGTATGAAAAAACAAACTAAGAAGTATTTTTGTAATGTTTTTTAAGAAATTTTAAATTTAACTAAAAAGTAACCCGTAAATTCTTCACAAAATAAAATAATACAGAAATTTAGACACATTTTTATATAAATTTTATATTTATTAGAGAAAAAAAAAACTAAAAAAAAGAAGCGCTTTATGACACTGGAAAACTTAAAGCTACAGAATGTCTACTCGTAAAATATAACTCGCTTAGAGCTCGTTGTGCTGCACCTTGCCCAGATGATCCTCCTTGATCATGTCCGCTCCCTTCTCGCCAATCATGATGCAGGCGGCATTGGTATTGGCTCCCACAATATCAGGCATAATGCTGGCATCGATCACACGCAGTCCCTTGGCGCCATGGACACGAAGACGTGGATCTACGACGGCTGTGGGATCGGTTGAGGGTCCCATGCGAGTGGTGCCCACCGGATGGTAGACAGTGGTGGTCATATGACGGATATAACAGCGCCAGTACTCATCCGATTGATACTTCAGGCCGTTGCACTTCTCCAAGTCCAACTTGTGGAGCGTGGTCTCTCGTTCGCTAAAGGCCTTCGTGTTCGGCAGATTCTTGTAGATATTGAGAGCCCTGATATACGTATCCACATCGCGTTCATCGGTCATATAGCCGGGATCCAAGATGGGGGCATCGAGATAATTGGCCGTCTTCAGAGTCAGACTGCCGGCTGAGAAGGGTTTGAGGTGGAGCAAGTAGGTGATGTAGGTATTCGTATTCTGATTGGCCGACAAAATGCTCTTGGCCACACGGTCATTGAAGCCCGTGGCAGCCACGTAGCCCTTCAGCTCGGGACTCTGCATCAGGCTAAAGAAGTTTGTGGTCTGAATATCCGGATTGGGACCCTCAATCGAGGTGGTGTTGATGAAGCCGGTGAGGGCGGTGGCCTCATGATGCAACAGCTTGCTGTAGCGACCCATGAGCAGGTTATACATGGCATCCACCAGCTCCTCCTCGGTGGGTTTTCTGGCTGTGGATTTGTCAATCTGAAAGATGACGGGCAGACTGGCATGATCCTTGAGGTTGTGGCCCACGGGCAGGTCCAATTTTACGGGAATGCCCAGGCTCTTGAGGTGATCGGCGGGGCCGATGCCTGGGGAAGAGAAAAATAGAGATTTTTGGAGATTAAGAAATTGCAAATAATTAAAGCTTTCTTAAAATTATTAAAATTATTAAATTAATTTAAATAAAAATATTTTAAAGCTTTCTTAAAATGATTATTATTATTTTTAAATTAAAATTAAAATAATTTAATTAATTATTAATAATTAAAACTTTCTCAAAATGTTTTAAATTATTTTTAAATTAAATTAAAATTAAAGCTTTCTAAAAATGATTAAAATTATTCCTAAATTAAAATAAAAACAATTAAGGCTTTCTTACTTGTTTACTTGTTCTAAAACCAGTTGGGAATTCTACTCCGTACATAATTTCCCACTATAAACCCTGTCTCTGGCTAAACATTCTAAAATAAAAACCTGTCACATAGTTTTTCTATTAAAATGCATGAAAAACGTGTTCTTTTTGAGCCTACATTTACTTTGTTTTGATTTCTATTATAAATTTAAGCGAAATATATATTAAACAACCTCCTAATTAGTTATAATTTGCCTTTCTCTTTCCAGGTATGTACAATTGCTACACTTGAAAGCGAAGCTCGTAACTCATCATCTGGTAAAATATGGGAGACCCTTAACTTCTAGGGAAAGTACCGGGTGGAAAAAAACGCTCTATCGTTGAAGTTATTATTCCTCTTTTTGTGCTGTTGTTAATATCTCGTTATACATGTATATGTTTATGATCCGGACGGTGATCGCTTGACCTTGGGCGTGTGACTTTGACATGGCATCGACACCGGGTCCGGTTCTCTGATATCGGGATTCGTGGTGATTCCGACTATCTAATCGCACTTATCAAGAGTCAGAGTCGTTTCCCAGGTCTTTAGATGCAGTCAAAAAACACACAGAAGCTAAGCCAAACTATAAACAACTTGACTTAAATGAGGGATTATAATAAATTTAGCTACAGTTTTTTTTTTTTTTTATAGAGATGAAATTATGGGAAACTCATAAAATATAATTTTGTAAAGAACATAAAACCAATGGTTTAAGGGAAAGATTTATCTCACCTGAGAGCAGCAGTAGTTGCGGCGAACCAATGGCTCCTCCAGACAGGATAATCTCCTTGCTGGCCCGCACCGTATACTCCTTGCTGCCGCGATGCACAAAGGTCACGCTCTCGGCTCTGTTCTGGCCATCCAAATTGATCTTCTTGACATGAGCATGTCGCAGGATGTGCAGATTGGGTGTATCCTTACGCAAATGAGAGCGGGCGGTGGTTATGCGACGTCCGCCATCCTGGGTGCCCAGAATATCAATTTGCCCCACAAAAGATCCCTCGGTAAAGTCCGGAGCACTGCCATAGCCCATTTCCTGCATGCCAGCACGTATCGTGGTTCTAAACTCATTATCCGAAACGTAGTTATTAATGCCCATGGGTCCACCAACGCCATGATCCCCCGGCTTGTAGTCCGGCCGCGTGGAACGCAAATCCTCCGCCTTGCGGAAGTGCTCCAGCACCGAGTCATAGCCCCAGCCAGGATTACCCCTGCGCTCCCAGTCGTCAAAGTCCTCCCGAGTGCCTCTGGCATAGATCATGGCATTCATGCCATTCGTTCCGCCCAGCATCTTGCCTCGCGGCCAGTGGCAGCTCTCGCCCAGCATGGCCATGCAGGCGCGTCCATTGGGCTCCGAATGATACTGCCAGTCCCAGTCGGAGAACTGGGTGGCCATGTGCCAGGCCACGAATTCCGTCTCAATGGGCGGATCACCGCCGGCCTCCAGCAATAGAACCTTCCAGTTGGACTCCTCGACCAAACGGCCAGCCACTACGGCACCAGAACTGCCTGAACCAATTACAATAAAGTCATAGTCCTCGCCCTGGAAGCCACCGTTCTTGTCTAGCCAATCGCCACGATCCTCGGGCCACTGCTGCTGGCCACTCAGGTCACAGAACTTGGCTATCAGGGTGGACAGGAGCAGGGACATGAGCGTGTTGGCCGGACCCGCTGAACGGGCGGCGCACTGGGCGCTCAGAAACTCCATTTTAAAGAGCTGGAAAAAAAGAAGAGATATATAAATAGATCAGGAAATATCCACTGGAAGCTATTAAGTTATTAAAAAAAAAAAAACTAAAACTATATAACTTATTCCCTAAATAGTATATTTATTTTCCTTGAATTTTTCGGAGTAAATATTATATTTAATCACGACAGCTTTTATCCACAGCTTAACTTTCTTTTAACTCTTTAAAAGATCAGGAAAAATCCTGCGAAAACTATCAAATTATTTCCCACAGAACCACCATTTCCTTGTGTTTTTTTTCTATTTTTTTCTGATAAATAAATAATCAGAATAGAATTAACCTTAATAAATTAGGGGAAAAATCTCTTGAACCTATCAAGTTTTTTTTTAAAGACACACAAAAAACTAGGACATTTTTTTCTATTTTCTCCGTAACCAGTAAAACTTTTCTCCCCTGGTTAAGTTCCTGTTAAATCCTGGTTAATCTAGGCCTCGTTTCCTGTTTATTTCGAAATTTTCCCAGCGAATTCTCCTACATTTTTCCAACTTACTCACCAGTTATATCCTCTAAAAAGTATTAACTAGTGCTCTTTTAGTTATTTTTCTGGTTATCCTCGGGTTAAGTCAAGCCCGTAGTCTTTGGTCCGCCGCACGTTAGCTCGCTCTCTCCGCTGAACGGCAACTGGTGTGCGGGACCGGTATGAGTCCGGAATTTGTACGGCCGTGCTCGTGGAGCTTTTCGTATGCCAGCGGCGTCCGTAAATCAAACGAGCTCGGAGACATTTGCATTTGGCGTTCGCGTTCGACCGAATATACCCACCATATACTCACATAAATTAGAGGCACCTTCCGCCTTCAGCGCCGGGTGGCACTCCCCTTATCACTCGAAGATTAGCCATGGTGTGCCCGAGGTGCGAGGCTTGTGATAACCCAACAGAACTGAGTTCTAGAGGGTCTCTAGAGATAGGGAAATCGGGAATATAACATATAGAATCTTTTGCACTCGCTTATCTTTATGCTTAGAAAGAAGCTTTTGATTATTTTTGGCTTCGTAGGATTAATGATTCTCTTCTCTATTTTTTTTCGTTTTCGATTTCTTTTTCTGGTTCTGATAAGACCAGGTATTGGCAAACCTGTTGTGTGAGTGTTTAGGCTGGTTGTGGGTCAAGTTTGGGCAGCGATATGCTCAATATTTTTATTACCTTTATGGAAACTGCGTTTTAAGAGAGAAAGAGAGTGAGAGATATGCTAGATTTGAATTCTTAGAGTTTATTAACCATAGAAAATGTAAATAGTGTGACCATAAGCTCTGTTGAAAGATATGAAACTACTGTTGGCATTCGTTAAAAGACTTAAAACATAACGAAGGAGTCATTTTCGGCCCTATAAATCATATATATTCTTGATCAGCATCAACAGCTGAATCGTTCTAGCCATCTCCGGAGGAAAACTATTTTTTGGCCATTTTTTTTTAATTTTTTAAAATTACAAAAATTTCAATTTTTTACAATTTTTAAATAAAGTAAGCAAATTTATTGACTTTACGAAAACTAACACGGAACAGTTGTCCGAATGGAAATTAATGCCTTTTTGGCAGAGTTATGACATTTTTAAATGGGTTCTTCTTATATAAAATTAAGCTAACTATAAGAAGTTTTTTAATATAAAAAATTAGATTATAATTTTATTCACAAGCTTGCAAATAAAATATTTATAAAAACATCAGTTTTCCAAAGTTAACTTCCTTTCTTGTTTTTAATTTTGGAGTAGAGTTTTCTGACATTTTTACAAAAAAAAAAAACTTAATTTTAATTATAACTAATAAACAGTTACACATATATGTACGTACATTTTCTTGATATTTTTTGATTTGTTTAGGGTTGAAATAAAATTTTTTATATGAAAAGTTTAGGTAGTTTTAGGTGTTTTAAGGTGAACTGTTTTAAAACATTTTGAAAATAGGAAGCAGCCTAAAATTTAAAATATTTATGGCCCTTAATTTGATATAAATGAAGCTGAAATTAAGCTTGAGTCTCTTAACAATATTTGTTTTCGGTGTGAACAACACTTGTTGACAATCTGCCAGCTAGCAATGTGATCCATACACCATGCTGTGTTTTGAATGAAAATGGGAATCGATGGGAATATATATATATAGTACAATCCCAAGATCTTACAATCCATCCGCATGCATGTGCAGTGGCGCCAACGGCGGCACCTTCTCCTGGTGATCGTATTCCTCCCTTATGAAATCCGCTGCCCGTTCCCCAATCATCACAGTGGCCGCATTCGTATTGGCACTGACCACCGCCGGCATGACACTGGCATCGGCCACCCGGAGATTGGTGAAACCATGTAGCTTCAGGTCCAAGGGATTCACACAGGCCTCAGGATCCTGACGGGAACCCATCTTCACCGTACCCGACTGATGATAGCAGGTGACTGTGAAGTATTTGGCATAGCAGCGCCAGTACTCCTCGCTGCGATAGCTCTCCACCACCTGGTCACACTCCTCGATGGGAATGTGGGCCAACTCAGCGCGATGCTCCCGAAAGGCTTTCGTCTGCTCCAAGGCCTCCATATAGCCAATTCCTCGCAACAGAGTGGCCACATCCTCCTCCTCCGTTAGATAGTTACTGGTCAGGATGGGTGCTTCTCTTGGATCTTGGCTTCGCAAGTTCAGCTCACCCTTGGCCAAGGGATGTGAGAGCAGAACAAAGACACACAGGAGATGTGAGTCCCTCAGATAATCCTGCAAACGCTCCACATACTGCTCCTGGAAAGACAGACCCCGGGTGAGGATGCCCAAGGAGTCATGGCGACCGCGCTGGAAAAACAAATGATGATACTCCGTGTCCGGATACACGCTCTCACTGCTCGCATTCGTATTGACAAAGGCCACCAGGGGAGCTGTGCTGGGCGTGCTGAGAGGACCCTTGCGATGCACCAAATAATTGTATACATCATCCAGAATCTCCTGCTCGGTGGCAGCCTTGGCCTGGCCCTCATCCAGGCGCATGAAGAGCGGCACTAGCACATGATCCTGTAGATTTTGGCCAACTCCTGGCAGATCCACCAGCACGGGCAAGCCCATCTCCTCCAAGTGCTGCCTGGGACCAATTCCAGAGCGCAGGAGCAAGGTTGGAGAATCTATGGCTCCTGCGGAGAGCACAACTTCCCTGGCGATCTCAACCCTATGCTGGCTTCCATCTTTCTCAAAGGTCACCGAGCTCACACGCTGATGCTGATGATGTTCATCCTCAGCCAGATGCAGTCTTGTGACTTGGGCATTCTTCACTATGTGAAGATTGGGTCTTGTCGGGGCCACTGCACCCAGATAGGCCTTTCCAGTGCTCATCCTTTGGCCATTTCGCACGGTTCCCGGGACATGGGCATAGCCCGTTTCACTGCCATCTTGAAAAGCTTTGACATGTGGGACTCCCAGCTCTTGGGCTCCGTCTAGGATCAAACGGTGTATATCCTCATCATGCCGCTCGAAGGGATTCAAAGAGACATAGCCTCGGGGATGGGTGGCATTGCCCTGTGGGGTTACGGATCGCTCGAAGAAGGGCAGGACCTCGTCGTAACTCCATCCCGGATTGCCCATGGCCGCCCAGCCATCAAAGTCCCGTCGATTGCCCCGGACATATAGCATGGCATTGGCAGCTGCCGATCCGCCCAACATTCTGCCACGCGGCCAATAGCAACGTCCTTCCTTCATTCCGCGACAGGATTCTGGGCTGGGTTCGGTGAAGTAGTTCCACACGAACTCCGAGGGCTGTAGGCCAAAGAATAGCGATGGAAGCTGAACAAAAAATATATAGAAAATTATTAAAAAAGTTAATAGAATCCCTAGATTATGTATATCTGATCTCTATCATATATATATATAGATATATATATATATAATATACAGAAAATAGGATATAGGATAAGCAAGGTATAGAAATACCTTTTTTCTTTGCATTCAAACCAACCCCGTCCCTCTGGGTAAACTCACCTCCGACTCCACTGGGGGATCTCCACCGGCCTCCAAGACTAATACACGCCACTTGGGATTCTCGCTAAGCCGACTGGCTACCACAGATCCCGCCGATCCTGCTCCTATCACCACAAAATCATAGGGTTCACTAAGATCCCCCTTGTAATCCGAAGGCCATAGACCCGGCGGAGACACCTGACACTGAGCGGCCAGTAGGGACTGCACCAACAGGCTGACCATGCCGCTCCACAAGCCTATGGCTCCTTCTGCTCCTCCATCAGGCAGTCCACACTGATCTGGCTGGGGATGTAGGTCGCCGGCAAGCGACATCTCAACGCGTATTCTTTTCTGTATCTGAAAGGCGGTCCAAGCTGGAGATTCGCTTTTATAGCCTCCATTACTCCAGTGCTCCGATAAGCCGGTACAGTGCATCCTCTCCCCCCCACTTCACACCATTGTGAGCGGAGGACGTTGACTTAGGCGCCGGTATTACGCGTGAATGTGTCAGATAAGCACTGGAAAAAATAACCTGTTTTGTGTGCAGAATGTTGGGAACTATTCAAGCATTACATAAATCTATTTTTAATATAAAATCAATAAGAATTAATATAAAATTAAAAAGAAATCATTGTATAAGATATGGGAATTTGAAATATCGAAAAATATCGCTTTTAACTATAAAATATCGACATTATCGAAAACAAAGCGTAAAATATTATTGAAATTATTTGTTTATATTTAAACACTTTTAAAATTTAAGATCGGATAACCTTTTTTTAATTATTTCGATATTTAATTGTTATCGATTTAGTATCAATATATCGATACGTTATGACTTCTTTAGTTAGATTTTTCAGTGTTTTATTTTACTTGGAAAGACAAAATAAGAATTTTTCAGAGTGCCTATAAAATGCTGATCGTCTTTGCTCATCTCTCATCATCGTGAGTAAGTCAATCGTCATTGGAATCGTCTCTTGATAAAGTGACAAAGCAAGTTCTGAGCTCTCACAATCGAAATAAGAGGAAAATACGGTTTTTCCAGCACACTTGCATAGATGTAATATATTTTATATATTATTATATATATATATTATATTTTATATGTTAATGAATAAACAATAATCCTTAAAACACAAATTAAAAGGCAAACTCTTATAAATAAGTTAAAGATTTACAAAAAAAATAAAATTTCGATTTCCTTCACAGATTTTACCTTGCTTTTTACCATATAATTATAACTTTCTTTCAACATTTTGTATATATTTCTAACTTTAATGTATGTTTATTTTTCTAAGTATATAAATTCCTCATTTTGAGAGACCTTTTTTGGAATTTTAACCATCTCAAAAAGCTCTTTTTAAACTAAACCACAAAGAAGAAATGATGGACGTTAGAGTGTTCCGATAATAAATCTAGATAACAAACAGCTTTTAAGGCAGGCGATTGCACAAAATGTATATATCCAGATAAAACTCGTATCATAAAAAAATGTTTATAGCACCAGCAAGCAAGCTCAACAACAAACAAAAACACAACAAGCTTACTTTAAGACAACAACTAAAGAGTTCAAAAAAAAAAACAAAAAAATGTATTAACTTGACAAACTAATTTAAAAATGTGCTTTAAAAAAAAAAGTCGCTTAAAAATAAGATATAGTTATTATAATAATCAGAGGCCACTGTTCATGGCCGTGCGTATAAATTGAACCGGGGCAGGGGGCACGGCAATGGCAGCGGCGGCTATTAAATTTCCAACGGGTGCCAAATTCAAGCCAGCACTAAGATCTGTAATATAAATTTCAAGAAAATATAATATATTTAAAATTATATATTTATTTTTTAATTATTAAAAATTAAAATTATACTTTAAAATTATAAAGAAAGCCCTAAGATCTGCAAGTTTAAATTTAAATGAAAATAATAATAATATATTAAAATTATATATTATATTAATATTATTTAAATAATATTATTAAAATTAATATTATTTAAAATTAATATTAATTAAAATAAATATTAGATTTAAAGAGAATTCAGAGAAAAATCCCTATAAAAAACCTACCCGAAGGATCATTGACGGGTATCAGGGGCTCAGCTCCTGTTCCGGTGCCCGTTCCCGTTCCCGTTCCACTTCCTGTGCCCGTTCCCGTTATCAAATCCTCAGCCAGAAAGAACTGCTGCTGCGGATGTGCCAGGCTGTGATCTAAAGCCAGGATAAACAGCATCAGGATCAGTAACCATCTGGGGGATGGCAGCTCCGGGAGCAGCGTCATTTTGCGATCAGTGGCGGACGTGAACTAAACGGCAATCTCAAAGCGCAACTTGCATGAAAAGTCTCAGTAAAAACCTTTTCCGATCCGCGGCAAAGCCATGGCCCACTGGGGCGCGCGCACTCACTACTCATTCGAGGCACCCAAAACTGGTCAAACTCGTAAACTCAGTGGCTACCGCTGCCATTTGCCATTTCGGTTCAGTGGCCGCTCATAAATTACGTACAGAAAACGAGTGAGAACGCTGGAAGAATTGGCCAAAAACCAAATCCACCGACTATAAGATACCCGGGAATCAAATTTTTTATATAAAAAAAAATGTACCGATTTTTCTAAGAGGAAGGAAAACTCTCTTCTAAAAATGGGTCTGAAATTAGATGAAACATATTTGCCAAATATTATGAAAACCCATGATATAAAAATCAATAGATATTCATGAATAATTAGAATAAAAAAACAATAATCAATGGATGAGTTTAACATCTTGGTTTCTCCCAAAACCAAACTATAATAAACTCTTTAAAAATATATAATATATTTTATATATAATTTTCACACAAAACCCATATACTCATATTCACAAAAATACACCCCAGAGTGTGCTCGAACATTCATAAATATTCACAACAAAGAAAACATGACGGCAAAAATTGCAAAAGTTCAGAACGCGCCGAAGCAAACGCTGGGAAATGTTATCAGGTTTGTGCGGCTAACTAAAAAGAAGAAAAAAAATAATAAAAAAAGAGAACATAACATAAATGGAATAACGTGAATTCAATTGAAAATGAAAATGGGAAAATAGCAATGCCAGCCAGCTACATGGCATCGGGCTCAAAGAGTCAAATGAAAGCCAAGATCATTACCAAAGCAAATTAGCTGCGACCTGCGGAATGGCAACAATGGCAACAAGTGATATATGGTTCCCGCCCAAGATATATATATATATATTTACTATATAGAAAGAGACTTAATCACCCTGCAATGCCATAGGTGCCCTATTAGTCAGGCATGCAGTTTTCATTTTGAAAGGGATTTCCTTGCCGCTCTGTGATCTTTAAGTATTCTTTGCCGAGAGTTGTTTAATAATTACTTTAAACTATTTTTTGTCAGGGTTCTTAAGAACTTATTTAAACATAAGAGGATTTTCCAACAGTGTTTTCTGGATTTAAGTGAGAAATAAGACATTGAAGGTGACTTTATAAAGAAACATTTATTGTGGGAAAGTTGAGAGGGGATCCTTAGATTAGGGATGCCATAAAATATCGATATTTTTTATGTCGAAATTTAATTTAACACAAAAAAGCGATATATTTCGATACATAAAATGCAATATATCATTGATCTCGATAGTTTTATCGATATATTATATTTCATCGATTTTATTTAAAAGTTTAAAAACAATATTTTCCAATATTCTAAAATTCGATAGGTCACTCTTTACGATATATATATTTTATTGTATATATTTTGAATCGGTAATATTTAAAGTCGATATTTTTACGATATTCTAAAATTCAAATGTATATTTTATCAATAATAATAATATTTTAACACAAAAAGCGATATATTTCGATACCTAAAAATGCTACACATCAAACTTTCTACATTGATTTCGATATTTTTGTCGATATATGATCGGGCTTTTCCTCTCGATATATATAATACAAAGACCCCAAATTAACCCCAACCACCGTCCCTGTAGTGCCGCCAGTCCTCCTTGATCATATCCGCTCCTCTCTCCGCCACCATCAGGGTGGGAGCATTCGTGTTGCCCGTGGGTATGGTGGGCATGATGCTCGCATCTATCACTCGAAGATTTCGGATGCCGCGAACCCGCAACCGGGGATCCACAACGCCCGCGGGATCGGAGGCGGGAGCCATTTTGCAAGTACCCACCGGATGGTAGATGGTCTGCGAATAGAACCTGGCCAGGCACTCCCAAAAGGCATCACTCAGATACTCCACCTCCGGGCAGTTGCGCCACTCGTAGATATTCATCGTGGCATTGAGGGACTGCATCACCGGGGTCTGGGTGAGCCGGTGGGCCATCTTCAGACCCTCCACCATTACGGCCATATCATGGGGATCGTCATAGTAGTTGGCATGAATCAGCGGATGAACCTTGGCATCCGCCGACTTGATCTGCAGGTAACCTCTGGAACGGGGACGCATCACCAGCGGGGCAATCACAAAGGAGTCCTGATACAGCACCGGCTCAAAGGTATCGGCATAGTTCTCCAGGGTGATGGCTGCTCCACGGCGACCGACCATTCCGCCGTCCGCTCCATAACCATAGCTGCCCATAAACAGCTGGACATCAGGCCAGTCCAGCCGGGGATCCTGATACTTTGTGCTCACAAATCCCATCACCTCGCTGACGGGCATGGCATAAAAGAAGCTCTCCCTGCGCTCCAGAAACTCCTCCACCGCCTCCTCGTTCATCATTTCGGGTACAATAAAGGACAGGGGTCGATTGAGGCCACTTTGGATGGTGTAAATGGCACCCGAGGTGGAGATGTGATCCTGAAGATTGCCACCAACACCGGGTAGATGCTGAATTACAGGTATGCCCAGTGGTTCCAGCTGCTCCCGTGGACCCACACCGCTGACCATCAATAGCTGCGGACTGGCCAAGGCTCCAGCGGCCAGAATGACCTCTCTCCTAGCCAAGGCCTGGTGCTTGAGAAGACCATGCTCAAAGATCACACCCTGGGCACGCCTTGACTGGGGATCGATGATCAAACGCTCGGCAAAGGCTTTGAGCACAATGTCCAGGTTGGGACGCTGCCAGCTGCGGCGGAGATAACCCTTGTTGGCACTGCACCTCAAACCATCCCGCAGAGTGCCATGCGGCGGAGCAAAGCCCGTCTGGGAGTGGCCATTGAAGTCGCCATCGCGATGGACAAGGCCGAGATGATGAGCGGCTCGCATGAAGATGTTCAGCAGGGGGGAGGGAAATCTAAAAAAATATTTAAATATCACAAAACCTCTTAAAAAAGAAAAACCTCACCTATATCGCTCCACGGAAATAGGACCCCCATGGCCATGATAGGGATTGTGCTCATAGCCAGGCACTCGCATGTCCTCCGCCTTGCGGAAATAGTGCAAGATATTTCCATATTCCCAGCCAGGATTACCCAGGCCAGACCAATGGTCATAGTCCCTTCGATTACCCCTTATGTACATCATGGCATTGATGGAACTGCAACCGCCCAGGACCTTGCCGCGTGGCCAAAAGCATCTCTGATCCTCCATGGCCAAACAATAGCGATCCGAGGGCTCTGTCAAATATTTCCAATCCCAGGGACTACGCTGAAAAACCGGATATAGTTGTGGCAAATCAATGAGCAGCGGCTCATCCCCGCCAGCCTCTAGCAGCAGGACACTCCATTCGGGATTCTCGGAGAGCCGGGAGGCCAAAACACAGCCCGCCGAGCCGCCACCAATGACCACAAAGTCATAGACATCACGTAGATCCTCAATGTGTATCGAACGAACGCGATGCGGCTCATCGACAATGTCCGGCCGCTGGTCAAGAATGCCCTTGTTCAGCAGCAGAATGACCATGGCCGAGGGGCCGAGGGTCAGCAGGAAGCGCCACATCGCCACAAAGGTGTTGATCGCGCTCATCGTGAAGGTTAAAGTGAAACTGAAATGGGAAGTGGGTTTGGGTTTGGATTTGGCCTCGGGCTCTCTTAACCGATTGAACATATTGCTCAGGAATCGCTGAGCCAGCAAAATGAGGTTGTGCTGACCTAGACAGACTTTGGGTTTTTGTGGGTTTTTCTGCGCCTGCTTGGGGCTTCTCTGGGTTACCCAGAGGGTGCATTGACCACAGGGAGTTCTGCAATCCCAATCTTAAAAACACTGAGCTGCAAAATTTTGGGTTAATAGAGCTTAGAGAGCAATATATATAATAAATAATATATAATACATATTTTACTATTATAATCTTTAATCTGTAAATTGGGAATAAGTTCATTTGCAAGCTAATTTATATATAGCCCCCCCTTAAGCAAGTTAACAAACCCGATTAGATATAGAATCACTGGGTAAATGTGGGTTATTGTATATATAATTTGGCTATATTTATATTTTATATTTATTGGTTAATGCCAAAGTTATAGCCCCAAACAAAGTCATAAACAAATGGCTTGATCAAAACAGAACATAAAAAAAAGTAAGCAATAACAAAAAGAAATATGATAAGCGTAGCGAATATACATATGTACATACATAAATAAATAAATATATGAATATAAATATTAATATTTAAAATTAAATATAAAAATATGAATATTTTAAATATAATATAAATATATTAATGTATAAAATATTAATATTTAAAATTAAATATAAATATATTAATTTACAAAATATTATTTAAAATTAAATATAAACATATTAATATATAAAATATTAATATTTAAAATTAAATTATTAATTTATAAAATATTAATATTTTAAATTGAATTATTAATTTATAAAATATTAATATTTAAAATCTAATATAAATGTATTAATATATTTAAAATATTAATTAGTTAAAGATTAATTTAATTAATTTTAAATATTAATTATTATTAATATATTAATATTTGTATATATTTATATACATATGTATTTGTTATGTATCTATTTTTTTAGTATAATTATTTGTTATTTTTAAATATATTTATTTTTTAAACATGCTTTAAGCTTTATTAAAGTGTAAATAATAGAATCAAAGTCGACTAGAGATTGTGGAAAATGGAGACATGCGTGAATGATGGTGACATTTATAAAATTAGATTATCATAATACTTGGTAGCCTACGTTTTCTGCACCTCCTCCTTCTCCTTGCAAGACCATGACATCCTTCATGCATCCTTCTTGCTTACCCCTTGCATAGAATCCGTGTAGTATCCGTTAAAGTTGATGCGGTAAACGAGATTCATGAATCGCTCGGCCGTGTTCTCTTTGGCCATGGCTTGGATCTGCTTCAAAAACGAAACCAGACTCCCGGTAAACTCGGAATCGAATCCTTTCACCCGATCCGAGAAATTATTAGCTGGTTTGTGGAAGTTCCCCAGCTGAATGAACTCACAGAACTTGAGACACACCTTGCACATCTCGAATATGGCGCGATTCAGATGGGAAGACTCCGATAGCATGCAGTTCTTGAGGCACGAATCGATAAAGTCCTCGTGGAGCTGCAGCACATTGTCAACGTTCTCCACCGCCTGCATCTTCTTGATGAATATATACCAGTTGGGCTCAATAATTTCGATCATCATGTAGTATTCGAGATTTTGGATGGCATTCAGCATGCGCTGGCGCAGAGCGAATGCCGAACGGAACAGCTGTGTTGATCCCTTGATAGAAGCCTTCTTGGCATTGGAGTTCTCCTTCCATATTTTGCAAAGCTGACGCTCCACATGCTTGCAGTGGAACAGCTGACGGAAGAGCATTTGGTACTTGAAAATGGCCAAGTGATTGAGCACCAAAGACACTGGCCAGTTGACCTGGTAGGAAAAGGCAAAGCATTCGAGTCCAGTCAAATCCAAGGCATCCAGCATCATCCAGTTGGTCTCCTTTTTGTCCATTATCTTGGACATTTGGGTGACCAAATCGTAGGGCAACAGCTCGCACTGCAGGTGATCCATGTGGGGATCATCGCGGGCTGAGGAGATGCGCAGGGTCATGCCCAGTAGATTCTTCAGCGTTAGCGGCACCACAAAGTCCACATTCTTGGCCAGCTCATCCTCGCAGGCGTCCATGAATTGCATGGTGAAATCACCCTGACTGAGCAGCAAATATCGCTTCACCGACTGCAAATGACCCATCAAATCGTTCTCCGTCAGCAGGACGTCCATCAGCATGCGGGCCGAAAAGTAGTAGGCTTCGTTTATCACTGAAACATGCTTCTGGTCGCTGATTGGATCGAATTCCAGATGCATCTGCTGGGTGGGCATCACCCGCTTGCCACACTGACGCACCACGTTCAGGTACTTGCCAGTGCGCAGAATTTTCTCGGAATATTTCTCAAGAAACGAGGGCGTATTCTCCTTCCTGAGAGTATAACGCTTCGCCCAATAAACATCCGAATCATGATCCAGCTTCTGGCTGCAATGCTCCCCCTCGGAATCCACCACCAGGAACTCCTGCTGGCGGTCCACGATCACACCCTTTTGGATCCACAGCTGCAGCATACGCATGTACGGCTCGGCTGCCTTGCGCATCAATCCAATAATTACGGCCTGAATTTCGGAGTCTCCCTCCAGTCGCTTGATGCGACCGTGCAGATGCGTTAGCACACCAGCGCCACGCAGCTCAGCCTTCCTCAGGCCCAACAGCGTGGTCCAGATCTCCTGCATCATCACAATCGTTGGCCGCATGTAATAGACCAGCTTCTGCATGGTCAATTGATTCCTGGCCAGCTCATCGTCCGTCTGGTTGATCAGGTGATAGAAATCCTGACTAACATCCAGCAGGGCTGCATTCAAGGCATTAATCACCTGCCCCTGGCCCTCCATGTCGGCCATCATTTTTTGAATGCCAACAAAGTGCGAGGCCAGGGGCAAGGCTTGACGCATCAGCTCCGCCAGGGAAGTGTCAACCCCTTTGTGAATCATGAATTCCGTTTTGTACTTGGCCAAACTATCGTCGGGATCCGAAGGTATGGGCACAATGAAGGACACTCGGATGCCCGTGAAGCAATACAGCAGCTGGGAGAGCAACTCATTCTCCTGGCTTTCAATCGGCATGGCTGCTATCTCCGGATCCGGCAAAGTGTCCACTTCTAACTCGTTAAAGTCCCACAAATTGCTGGTTCGACCCTCTTCAGCGAAGCTTGCCAGAGCCATGGTCTTTTGGCTTTTGTTTTGAAGCTTCTTGCTCTTGTTGTCGGTGGTGGTGGTGGGTAGTGTTGGCGGCGGTGGTGGTGGAGGGAGAATGGTGTTTAGGGATCTGTTGATGGCGTTCAGAAGAAGGCGTTCTTTCGTGAAACTTAATTCGCCGGAAGCGCGGTACTCGTTGGTAATTTCTAGGCTGCTCGAGTCGGAGGAGAGTTGACCGGGGGCAATGGAATCCGTGGGAAGACCCAGTGAATCCTTGGCTGGGTTCTTCTTGGAAGCCAAGGATTTGCCCTTCTTGGGCGAGATGTAGTGAGCCATCTGTCGCTGTTTTTTTTTTAGGCTAAAATGTGAGAGGTGTGTAAATGGAGTCCCTGCTCTTCAGGACCTGCTTAGACCTCGTGGCAGTTGGGTTGTTTTTTTTGCCTATGGTTTTTGGTGTAGCAATAACATACAGGCGCTCGTTTTTTGTGGTTGCAGAATGCTTCCTAGAAAAAGCAAAAAAAAATTCAAATCAGACCACGTGAACTTGCTTAAACAGTGCCAATAATTCCAGGAAATAATCAAAATGCTCTTCTTTTTTACTTGCCTTTGATTTTTATGAGATAGAAAGAAGTTCCCGCAGACTTTGAACTTGGTTTTTGGCTGTTAGGCAGTAATTAACACAACTTGACAGGAAAAGTTCAATGTTTACATTGAAATCAAAGAGCAGAAATTAAAATTTACAAAATGGCTATCAGCAGAGATGCCAGAAAAGAGAAGTAAGGTCACATTTATTTAAAGCTTAGTGCCAGTGTTGCCAGGTTGTAAAAAACAAAATAAAATAGAAAAAATACCAAAAGAAAAGCCAAAAAAGAGGCTATAATCAAATACATAAATGTACATTATTATTAATCATATTTAATTAAAAATTTTAAAATTAAATAACGTTGAAAAAAACTTTTTGAATTTTATTTGTTTTTCTTGGTAATGAAAATATTTAAATTTAAATAGTGCAATAATTTTAACCACTTATTAAATTTACAGAAAAGGTTAAATTTTTTTTTAAGACAATCCAAATTTATAAAATTAATTAAATTTAATTCGAATAGCTGTTCTAAGTTATTTTTATTATTTATTTTTATAAAGTTAATAAAACTGCTTGTTAAATTTAATTTAAATATTTGCTTATAATTACATTTTTTTTTGAGATAAACAATTAATATTAATTTAATTTTTGGTTTTTCTTGAATCCCCTGCATATATTTAAGAGCCAGTGTTAGCAACGAAATTTATTTAAATAAAAAGGTCAATAAGATCACACTGACACATATTTCCACGTGCTTGTTGTAAACAAACTTTTTAAAGTGAAAAACAAACAATTTAAACGAATAGATTGCTGTAATATTATTAATTTATGGAGCTGAGTGAATGTATGTATCGTCTTTCGATTCAAATATCCATGCTTTATTGATATATCTACATTTGTGATTTACATTAAAAACTTAAAATTTGTATTTACAATACATTACATTTTTTACATAAATATGTACCATATGTATTTGTTATTGTTAACAAAACCAAAGGCTCAGCAATCGGTTATTACTTCGTTGCCTTCCCCCCGATCCTCGAGGATCAGTTGCGCTCCCCTTTCGCCTATCATCATGGCAGGTCCATTGGTATTGCCCGCTGGCAACTCGGGCATTATGCTGGCATCCACCACCCGAAGTCTCTGGACACCATGCACCCGCAGCCTCTCGTCCACCACGCCGCCATCTTCCTGCTGTTTCTCCACCTCCTCCTTTCCTAGGCTGTTCCTGGCCGCCATGCGACAAGTACCCACCGAGTGCCAAGCCCCCACGTAAAAGTGCCGTATGTGGCACAGCCAGTAATCATCGGAATCGGTGGCCAAAGCATCGCATTCCTGGACAGGTGGCAGCCAGAGCCGCAGCCCGCACTTGCGGAATGCTCGGGTTCGGGTCAACCGCTGGACATATCGCACAAAGCGAAGCAGCGTCTGCTGATCCTCCTCCGCCTGGGCGTAATGATTCTCGATTCCCGCTAAACGCACTCGACCGCGCGACACGGGACGCAGCAATGAGCCCATGATCTGCAGGAGATCATACTCCTTGAGTATGTCCACCTGGGCCTGGATCAATTCCGGCCGAAAGCCGAGGTAACCAAAGCTACCAGAGCTACCCTTGGGCAGGAGCGTGTGGGCCACCACATGGAGATCGGGTTGATGCAGGGAGCTGTGCGGTGCCCGGGAGTTGATGTAGCCCATCATGTAGAAGCCCTGGGAAAGTGGACCCTTCTGGCTCTCCAGCAGATACTTGGCCACAGACACAGGGCCATAGGGATTCTCCGTTGGCATTCTGGTGCTATTCACCGAGCAATCCGAACCAAAAATGAGGTAAAGGGGCAGCATCCCATGGTCCTGGAGATTATGACCCACCGGCAGATCCTGCCTGACGGTTATATTCCAGCTGCTGAGCTCCTCCTGCGGTCCAATGCCGGAGAGTAGGAGCAGCTTGGCGGAGTTGATGGTACCAGCACTCAGGATTACCTCTCCGGGAGAGGAGATCGATGCGGAGATCTCTTGCCCGTTTAAAGAGTAGGTGACTCCGATGGCCTGGTTACCCTCGGGACTTAGGAGTACCCTCTGCACTTGCGCTCCTCGAATCACCTTCAGATTTGGTCGCCTGTTGACCCCATCCTGGGCCAAGTAAAGGCGTCCGCTGCTGGCCCTTCTGCCTCCATTGAGGGTCACGGGAACGTGGTGGGTGTAACCGAAACTGGCACCCGCTATTAGCGGCTGCCTCATCCTTGGCACACCCAATTCCGCGGCTCCCGAGTAAATCACATTGGCCAGCTTCAGGCTGAGGGGATTGGCCTCGAGGTAGGAGAGCTTCATACGTTCCTGTAGGCGACGATAGGTGTCCTGGACCTGGGACCATTCCCAGCCGGTGGCATTCCAGTTTTCAAAGTTACTCCGACTGCCGGGGACAAAGATGTTACCATTGATGGCTCCCGTGCCGCCCATCATGCGTCCGTGCCACCAGGAGCAGCCGTGACCCTCTGCCATGGCCTGACAGCACTCTGGATTGGGAACCGCCTCGTCCAGATACATGTACCGCGGGTCGTGATGGAGAGCACCGCTCAGGGTAAAGGCCTCGGACTCCAGCGGCGGCAAATCACCCGCCTCCAGGAGAAGCACCCTCACATGGCAGCTCTCGCTCAACCGGCTGGCCACAATCGAACCGGCACTGCCTGCACCCACCACAATGAAGTCGTAGGTCTCAATCTCAGATAGATCCTCGGTAAATCTCGGATCATGCTGCAGCGGCCAAGCGGTATTGTTGGCCAACGCCAAACTGGAGCTATTCAGGGCCAGGGCCACCGATTCCATCAGCGAAATGCCCAGGCCACTGCTGTCCACGGTGAACCATTGCGAGGATGATACCAACCCGCCCAGAGAGAGCAGGAGGGATCCGAGCCAGAAGAGCCGCAGGGTTGACGGTGGCATCTTCGAATTCCAACTGGTGCCGCGCTAATGGGATCGGTAACCGCTAACAGGTCGACTTTTAGCCACAATTAAAGGCCTGCCGACGCACGAACGATAACCGTATCAACGAAATTAAACACATTTCTCCTGCACTGAGAGAAAATGTGCAGCTATTATATATCTATAAAAATATCTTGCTAAATATCTTATTAAAAATATCGTAAACTTCGATAAATTATTGTCAGAAAGTGGAAAGTTAGTATAATATATATTATTTAATATATTAATAATATTTTTATAATTTATAATAATTTTTTTTGCGTGTACATTATTGTGTATATTTTGCGCTGCTTTCTGTTTGCCAGTCATAAAAGCACATACTATATACAAATGTATATTCATGAAAAGTCAGTCGGAACATGAAGTTAATACAGGCATCAGATAAATATAACATATAAAATATATAAACAAGTATTTTTTTTTTTAATAATTTGTTTAAAATTAAACTAAAGCAGAAATAAATATTTTGTTAAGACGCTAGAAGAGCTTTTACGTTTTATGTTTTTATATTTATATTGATTTACAATGCTATCGCTATCGTGAATCAGTTATCGAAGCCAGCCGGTTATCAAACGATTTTTTATCGATACCATTTATCAAAAGCAACAGCAACAGGTGTCATAAAGATTTAATTGTGAGAAATCGAAGTCCCCCCCTGGAAATCATAAAGAACTCGCCTTTTTTACTTTGTATTGCGTTCACATATTGTATAATTTAAATAAATACACAGAGTTGTGCTTAAAAAATAATAAAAAAAAAAAAGGGAGATGGGGCTCAAGGAGGGTTTTAAAAAATAATTTTGGAAAAATTATAGGCTTCTTAAAATTATACCATTTACACAGAAACACGCAAGGCATTCAAAGATACTTATTCACACATTTAGGGAACTCAGACATATACTCAAACACTCACTGGAAATGGGACCCCATTCTCACGATCTGATTTCTGATGTTTTTAGAGGATTTACAATTTAAACTCTCCGTGGAGTTAAATATTTTTTTTAAATAATCTTTAGGAAGAAAAACTAGTTCTTCATATTTCATCTGAAAGAAAATCATGAAGCCAGAACCATTTGGGAATCATAACTTCACGATAAAACCTTAATCAACCCAAAAATCAGATCATAGAGAACCGGGCCCCACACTCGTAACACTCTACTATTTCTACCTCCTCTCAGACAATGGTATTCTTGATCCAAAACTCCTTGATCATATCGCTGCCCTTCTCCGCAATCATTATGACCGGGGCATTCGTGTTGGCCGAGACCAGCTTTGGCATAATGCTGGCATCGATCACGCGCAGTCCCCGGATGCCATAGACCCTCAGCTTGGCGTCCACCACGGCGTCCTTGTCCCAGTAGGGACCCATCTTGCAGGTGCCCACCGGATGGTAAATGGTCGACGTATACCGTCGCACCATGCACTCCCAGAAGGCGTCTGTGAACAGGGGCACCTGCTCACAGCCCGGCCAGCGGATGCTGGAGATTCGGGAGCCAAAACGCTGCATCGCCTTCGTTCGCGACAAAGCAACCGCAATCTTGACGCCCTCAATGAGGGTCTTCATGTCAAAGTCATCCGTCAGATAATTCGGAAAGATGTAGGGATAATCAAAGGGATTGCCACTTCTCAGCTTGATATTCCCCACGCTGCGTGGCCGGAGCAGCATGGGTATGATGCTCCACGCATCCCGATTGTTGATCGGCTCAAAGACAGCCCTGTAGAAGGCCTCGGTCAGGCCATGGGCCTTCCTCAGCTGCGATCCTCCATCGGAGTTGGTGGAACCCGACACAAAATGGAACTCAATGTCCGGCCAGTCCAGCGAGCTATTCGCATATTTCGTATTCACATAGGCCAGGCCCTCCACTCCGCCCAGTATGGTCAAGGGTCCCTGCCCGAAGACAGCATACTGTAGCACCGTGGACATGGTATGGAACCGATTCTCCACAATTGAAACGGGCTGGTTAACCAGGAAGGTCAGTCCACCGAGACCGATGTGATCCTGCAGATTCTCACCCACACTCAGCTCCTTGATGAGTGGAATCCGATGCTTGGCCAACTCCTTCCGCGGACCCACACCGCTGAGCATCAAAAGCTGGGGACTATTCACCGAACCGCCGGACAGGACCACCTCCTTGGTGGCCCTCACATGATAGAGCTTTTGATCTTTGACAAACTCCACACCGAAGGCCAGCTTCGTTACGGGGTCAATCATAATCCGTGTCACATGCGAGTTCATCGAGATGTGCAGATTGGGACGCAACCTGGCTGGCCTGAGGAAGGCCTTCGAGGTGGAGCAGCGTGATCCCCGACGTGTTGTACCCTGGGCAATCATAAACCCAGTCATTTTTTCACCATTCAAATCCCGATTCTCGTAGCCCATCTCGACCCCGGCCTCCACGAAGCTAGCGGCCAGCGGCGTGTGATAGGGAGCCTCGCCAACGGTGAGATAGCCACCAGTGGCATGATACGGCGTATTGGCCAGATACTGATTGGTATTATCCTCCGACTTCTTGAAGTAATACAAGGCGTCGCGGTAGGACCAGCTGGGATTACCCATGGCCTCCCAGTTGTCGTAGTCGTGCTTGGAGCCACGCAAATAGAGCATATAGTTGAGGACGGAGCTGCCGCCGAGGACCTTGCCCCGGGGCCAATTGCAGCGACCTCCTTGCATGGCTAATAAATCGGGGAAAATATATATATTATATTATATATTATTTAATAATCCTTCAAACTCACCCAAACACGAGGTGCCCGATGGCTCTGTCTTGTACTGCCAGTCGATCTTGGAGAGCTGCAAATACCCAGCCATTAGGGGGACATCCGTGAGTTCCGTCTCATCGCCGCCGGCCTCCAGGAGCAGCACATTCCAGTTCTCCACTTCGGTGAGTCGATTCGCTACCACGGCACCCGCTGACCCAGCGCCTATCACTATAAAGTCATAGTGATCGAGGATATCGTCGCCGCCCACATCGCTGGGCTTGGATTCCGGGTCTATGATCTCCTCGTACTGGAAGTAGGCCACCGCCGCCATTAGCATGGGGATGAACCAGCTGTTGCTGGTGGCCGCCGTCACAGCTCCGCCAATGGCGGATGCGGCTCCCACAATGGCCGAGCTCATATTTTTTTCTGGAACCAGGGAAGGAGGAAAAGCGCTATATGGGTCGCCCGATAACTGGCCAACTTCCAATTTCAGGGGCTATGTGACTGCAATAAGTAAATAGGTTTCAAGAAATAAGTTTGGGTTCATGAAATTCGAGGGAAACAAATTATATTGGGGTAAAAAGTAAAGACCGCGAAAGATAAGTCCACACATTCACGGCACTTGAAAAGAGTGACATGTTGGACACATTTCGTATGTAATCGGGTTATAGGGTGCGATTTTCATGCTCAATATTTCGATCACGCCTCATCGGTTGCGGCGATTTCATAATCGTGGCATTTGTTATGCCGATTCCGATTCCAATTCCGATTCCCGGTCCCCTTTCTCAACTCTGTCAAATCTGGATAATCGTGATCTGCCACGCTAATTTGTAAGTTATCGAGGAGAAGAAAAGTCCAATAACAAAGATGTATCGAATATATCGAAAATTTAAATATCGTTAAATAAAGCAACGGTTTTTACTGGATTTACAACAATTAAAATACTGTTGCACTCTAACGATCATTAAATTTAATTAACTTAAATTATACCTCTCCATTATCAAATTTTTGGAATTAAATATAATAAAAATAATTCGAGAAGAAAAGTCCAATAACAAATATGTAATATATCGAGAAAAAAAATAAACTATGATATATAGAAAATTTAAATAACGTTTAAATATAGCATCTGTTTTTACTGGTTTTACAACAATTAAAATACTGTTGCACTCTAAACAATCATTAAAATTAATTAACTTGAATTATACCTGGTCATTATCGAATTTAGACTTAAGTTATAATTTAATAGGCATTTTTCAGCTTTTCAACTGCTTTTGATAAATCTTTCGCGTCACGTGCTGCACCTTTTGTTTTCTTAAAAAATGATAAATGGAAAGGTGTGCGATTGGCTGAAACCAGGTGTAATACGAGCATCTTGGGTTGAGGGGCCTCCCGCATAAAAGTGAAATCTTTCCCGAGACTCTATTATAAAACTCTATTGGGCACCCAAAAACGAAAAAAAAAAAAATATAATAAAAATACAGAAAAAGCCGACGATGTTCAACTTTTCACTCGAACGTTCGAACGGCATGCAACAATTGTGATGCACACTCGCCACTCACACGTACTCCACTCACTTGCAACCAGTTTCAGGGGCACGGTCAAGCCTCTGCAAACGAAACATAAAAGTAAAGCTTTATATAAAAGTTAATTTTAATGAAATTATAGATATTTCTTAAAAGATAGACTGCTTTGCCTCAAGTACATAAAGATCTTATCTCCGAAAATATGTATTATATTTTTTTAGAATTTCCAATTTTGGTAGAAAACGTCTCAGTACCAAGTCTGCTATATGATTTTAAATTTAAGCTTGGTTAACAACAGCTGAGAATGTTAGTGAAATTCACTCTGATTTTTTAATAAAATTATTAGATTACTTTGGACTTTACAATACAATTTATTATATTATACTTTATTTAAACAAAGTCAAATCTTTGGTAAACTGATTCTTTCTATAGAAGTTTCACTGTATTTGTGGTGTTTTTTTTATTTTTTCTATTGAACTTTTCAACAAGAAGTAGCCAAGAGAGAAAGAGAGCCAAAGAGAGTGGGAAAAACATTTCCTCTTGCCAATCTTTTGCATAATCAAAGTCTAGTAAGTTTTAGATGCTGTTGTTTTCTTGGTTGTTTGTTTTTGTTTTTAGCAATTACAAACTTGTTGTTGTTGTTGCAAACAGGTTGTAAGAGTTGAATGAGCTACGCCACACCGATCAAGTTCAAGGTACAAACGAAAAAAAAGAAGGTTTACCAAGAGAAGTTTTAACGCCTTTTTTATGCTGTTCTTTAATTTTAAAATAGGCTGCTAAATACCCCAATTAGCACTGGGCAAAGAGAAATGCCTGACACAATATAACAAATATAAACAAACAAGAATAAAACAAAAAAAGAATAATAATAATTTGAGGGAGCGCCATGAATCACTTTCGTTGAGAAAGCCTCTGGTTCCACTTCTGTTTTTTTTTTTTGCCGGTCTGTCACCACTTGAGAATTTTTGTGCGTATTCTTTTTCGTATTTTTTTTTTTTTTGGGCAGACTTTGATTTCTTTTTTATGATACTTTGCTGGCACACTTACTTACACTTGCGAAAACAACAACAAAATATTAAATTCTACGCGGTTCCTCGTTTTGTTTCGTTTGTTTTGAATCGTATTCCTTGAGCGTGTGTGTGTGTGTGTCTCTGTTTGCTGTGGGCACTTTCTTTCTTCTCTTTTTGCGCATGCGTGCGTGCTTCCGACTCGAGACTTCGACGGTGGGGCGGGGGAGCTTCCAAAGAGCAACCTCACGCTGCGAGCTTCGCTGGCCAACTGAAGGCTGAAGAAGAAAGGAAAGGAAAGGAAAGAAAAGAAAGAAAGAAGTGCCAGAGTGCCGCTCCATTCCCGCTCTTTGGGGCTCCGAAAGAGAGTCCAAAGAGTGGAGCCCTTTTGACAGTTGTCTCTGTTCCGTTAGTTTTTCCACTGTAAATGGACAATGGAACAATTTTGCTTCCTGTTTTTTTTTTTCATTGTTATTTTATTTTTGACTTCCATTATTGACTTTTGGACTTTGTGACGTGTTTGCCGGCACGTAGACTGCACACACGTACACACACCAACGCATGGTGAGTGCTGGCGAAATGCTTTCACTCTTACTATTTGGTCAAGTGTCAAAAAAATCAAGGTAAAAAAATATGAATAAATGAGTAACACAGCCACAACACCTTTTTGTGGGTCACTGTGCGTGTGACGTCATGACGTTGCATTATTATGGTAGAAGAAGAAAGGCTTAAGAGAGAGAATACAAGTGAGAGAGATTCCGAGCTAAAAAGAGAGTACAAGTAAAGAGAGAGAGTAGAGGTGTACAGCTTTATCAATTTAAATTTAAATTGAAAAAGGGAAATATACGTTAATTAAACCATAATCTTAAGCTTAAATTAAGAGAGAAATATAAATAGAAATATTAAAAATTAATCTTTAAATTTCAAATCTTTCCAGGTGGCTGCTGTGGCTCCACAAAGAAGCGAACCATTGTGGGTGGATGGGCGTGGGCCTGGTGGCTGGTGACGGACGTCCAACGGCTGTCCTTGAACGTGATGACCCTAAACCCCATGTGCGAGAACGTGGAGACCGCCCAGGGTGTGCCGCTGACGGTGACCGGAGTGGCCCAGTGCAAGATCATGAAGGTACGATCACCCCCCAGCGTTATATCCTATATAGATATTGCCCCTGACTTAGGTTGACCTTGGCAACCCTTTTCTCTTCTGCACCCCCGAGAATCTGAGCGAAAGTGATTGAAGCTTGCCCGAGTTTGTTTTTGAGTTCCGTATACAAATATATATATATATATATATATGCAAGTTTTGTTGGTAGTGCTCGATATATATAGTATTATACTCCTGGCCGATATTAGAGTAGAGAGTTTGTATCCTTGCCTGCACCCCCCGTCTTTTCATCAGTGCTGCCTACACTCATAATAATATTTTAATATTTTAAGTATTTATCAAAATAATAATTACAAATTGGCAGCACTGAACACCTAGATATATATATATATATAACCGATCCGTATCGAACTTTTCTTAATCCAATGTTTGGCTCTTGTTTGTACATCTCCCCCGCCCGACTCCCAAGTAATCCAACCTCCATCCCCATCGAATGCCTATTTAGCCTAGCAAGTGCTCTCAATCTGAACACCGCCAAGTAAGTTGCGATCATCCAACCCGCCGATCTCCCCACGTAGACCTAGATCTTGAAAAAAATAATATATATAGATAGTAGCACCACGTAATAGAACTCATCGAGCACACGCGCCTGTTTGTCCCTTTGATTTGATGGATTTATTCTTTTTTCTAGTTAAATTTATAGTTTTCTATATAGCATTGGATCTTTGCACTCTTTGGTTATTAGGTTTTGTTCTTTAATTTGCTGAAATTGTGTTTGGACAGAACAGTTTTGACATCGTACTACTACTATATAGTAACCTTCCGGACAGCGAATCCCTCATGTTTTATTTATAATTCGATTTCCAGAATATTTACTCACGTGTTAACAACAAATGTAAATCATTCAATCAACTCATTATCTGAATATATATCCTTCTCTGTTTATATTTAATTTCTATTTATAACAATTCACTATTATGTTTACCTTTTCTCCGTTTTCACCTGATCATTTGAAGGATTATTCATTCCATTACTGGTTTAGTTGAACTTTAAACCAATTTAAACCAATTTTAATAAATAAAACGACATTTCTTATCGAATGGCAGATGAAATGGCTTCCATTCTTCGTCTCCATTCCTGGCACTCCACTTGTCTGATCACAAAAATCAGTGAATGCAGCACCCGAAATGAATGAAAATATAGAACAAATTTATAGTGCACTTTTCACAGTCACGAGATTTATTTGGTCGCAATTATGATCGATTTTTTGTATAACAAAACACTTATTTGACTGCCTCAAAATTATGTTTGTCTCCATTACTTAATCGTTTCCCATTCGATTTTGCAGTCATCTTCGTATAAGCATAACGATTATAATAACGACGAGGTATGTTTATTATTGCATTTATTTAATTTAACATTCGATCTTGGATTTTGTTTTTGCCTGGTTTTGATTTTTTACAAGAAAAATAATATTAAAAATTGCATCACAAGCACCTTAACCCACACATACCCACCCACACATACACTTAGCGAAAATCATGTTACATTTTCCTTTACATATGATTTGTTGGTTTTTTGAAAGTATTTTTCCCAGTGCATGCTTAAGCTTTTTTTGTGGCCTTTTTCCAAGCTATTCTTTCTTTCTCTTTGTTTTGTCTTTAATGTTTTTTGATCAAAAAAGTCATTCAATCATCATCATCAGAAGCTGAGGAAGAAGAAGGAGAAGAAGAAAAGTACAGTCTGCAAAATAATACTAAAAAAAAAATATTAAGATACTAAAAAGCAATCAATTATGAAACCTTGTTGATCTCTCTGTGTTCTACTCTCTTTTTTCTCTACTTTCTTTTCACCACCACAAAAAAAATATATATAAAAAAATCGACCAAAAACCTTGCGACCGATCGTTCAACGTCATCATAAAAACAACTAATCCGCAAAACTAACTGTAACTGTATACGAAATATCAAATAAAATTAACCAAAAACAAAAATCAAAAAAACCACGCACACATGCATTCATTTCCAAAATTGAAATTGAAAAAATACAAAAAAAAAAAAACCCAAAAACTGATCTACTGTTACTGCTACCGTTACTACTACCGTTACTGCTCTGGTTGCTGCTGTTACCGTTACTCCATGTATCGCTCAATATCTCTATATACATATATACTCTATATATATATATATATATATCTCTGTCGCCCTGTCTGTGTGTGCATGTGCGTGTGTGTGGGTGAAAAATAAAAAAAAAATTAAATAAAAAACCAACAATCAATCATAAAAAAAATCAAAATAATCCGAAATCAAAATGAAAACAACTGAATTATCTGAATTATCCGTGCTCCAAAATCGAATCTGCAATATGCCATTCCACACACATGCACACCAATGCAAACAAACAAAAACAAACACATACACACGCAAACACACACACACACAACACACACACACACGAACAGATGATGAATGTTTATTATTTCCACCATCAGGCCGACGAGCTCCTAGGCACTGCATCCGAGCAATTCCTGGGCAAGAGCGTCAAGGAGATCAAGCAGACGATCCTGCAGACCCTCGAGGGCCACCTTCGCGCCATATTGGGTGAGTACGATCTTTGTTTGATATTAGTTTAATATTTAGTTGAAATTAGGAAGAAGTTATAAAGAGAATTAATTGAAAACCCCCCTAAAAATACCTTAAAGATACAGATACAAACTTACAGATTTAGCTTGGCATACTTTTGGGTGAAGCAAGGCAAATTTTTATGTGTAGTCAAGATTAATTGGAATACATTTCTGTTTAGAAAAAATAAAATATAAAAGAAAGCTATGAGAAGGTAGAAAATGTACCGTCTGTTATATACATAGCTGTTATATAACTAAGCTAATTCCCAAATAAAACGAATACCAGATAGATACTTTTTACTCTTTGCATTTAATTAATTTTTTACCACTAGTAAACGAATCTCTTCCTACCAAGCCGCATTATGTATCTTTATATGATATATATATATATATATATTCCCAGAAGTGTTATACTGTATGTGTAGGTTTCTTTTCTCTACCATTTTGTACTGATATTTGTAGTATTAGTTGCATAAGGGTTACTTGCATCAACTTCCCAAAGATAAACTGTGTCTTTGATTAATCTTCGATTGTTATCGATCAATCTTAATTTAACCTTTGTTTAATCTTCGATTTGTTTGCGATTAATCTTTGTCTTCGCTTAATCTTTGTTTAGGCGTCGCTTAATCTTCAGTTTGTCTTTGTTGTGTAGTTTAGTTTGCGTGTATGGCAACAACTGAATTTGGAAACTTTTAACGAGTTCGTAGTGGTGTCCTTACTCAGCGCCTATAGTACATGTCCATATGGGGCTGATCAAACATATTGATGGCATAGTCCAGCTCATCCAGCTGCTTCTCGATGGCTATCCGCCGGCTGCGTACGCGCAGAGTGGGTGCAGACACTGGCAGATGATTGTATTCCTCCATTAGTTTTCCATACTTGAACTGGGCATCCTCCCGCATGGCCTGCTTTTGGTCCGCCGTGAGGGGAGTGTAGCCCTCGTAATCACCATGGACTGGCTCCTGTGGCTTGGGCTCTGACTGCTGCTGATGATGGTGGTGCTTGCGGTCTTGATATTCTGGCGGCGGCATCTCCTCCATGGGTCCAGACTTTTGACTCAACTGGCTCCTCTTTGAGGTAATGGTGTGTTTGGAGATGTTGCTCTGCTTGGAAGCGTTGCTCTGCTTGGAGATGTTGCTTTGCTTTGAGCCGTTGCTCTGCTTGGAGATATTACTCTGCCTGGAGGCGTTGCTCTGCTTGGAGGCTACCGTTATGTTGGACTTGACAGTGACGTTCGAGCGATTGCTCTCCTGGGAGACAGATCGCTTCGATTTGATGGTCACGGTGGAGGCACGGCTCCTAGCACTCAACGGAGCCTCGGACTCCATACTATCCTCCCCCGCCTTGGACCTTTCTTCTCTCATAGAGTGACGTGAAATCCTAGAGGGGCACTGGGACAACCGTTCAACCTGGTCGCCCTCGCCCTGCCTGCTGGGAGGCGAAACAGGAACTGGAACCTGCTTGAGAAAGATTAAGATATCACCTTCGTTTCCACAGTCTTCATTTTAAAATCTCACCTCCGCCGACTGATGGCACTGGCATTCCGGGTGACAGCATCTCCTTACCGGTCGCTCCTTGCGCCGCGGATCCACCCAGCCGCCCTGGAGCCTTACCTGCTCCTGCTGGTCCGCCTGCTGGCGTCTGTTCATCTCGCGGCCACAGGGAGGAGCTATCTTATTACCTCCGGCTCCCGTGTATGGCTGAGCCAGACCGCTGCGAAGTTCGGAGCCGGCAACTTTCTGGGACGGCTCGTGCCGCGTTCGCCGCTGGCCCCCTAAGTTAATATGCGGTCGCAGCTTTTCCGGGTAGTGCAAGGCCACGGGACGCCACAGGGGCACCCGGCGGGCACTGGCCGCCGCCAGGCAGCGGCCGTTGGTCTCCATTCTGGACACCCGCTGCTTGTTCTCCTGCAGGAAGTCGCGACCGCCGCCATGTTGGCGCCGCAACGTTGCAATCATAGCAGGGATCGATAACAAAAAAAAACCGATAACCGATTACCTATGAGGGAACTATTACCAGTTCTTATTTTGAGTTCGTATTGTTTTCTTTTCACACATAAAAAAAGGTAGAACGAAAGAATTATAAATTTTTTTCGAGAGTGGAGAGACTATTTATTTTGAGGTGTGCGTGCTTTTCGGTCGGAGTGGAAAATGAGACTGGGACTGGGTTAGGTCGGAGTTCACCGACAGCTAAAGAGCCAGAGCCTACTGGGATGGTCAGGAAATCACAGCCTACTTGATTGATTTTCAGAGAAATTAAACAATAACCTTAAATGGAATATGCAGATTTATTAATCCCATGAAAACTGAGATCGCTTACCGAATTGAAATTAATGCATTTTTGGCTGAGGTATTGACTTTTTAAGGTACATTTGTCTAGCAAGATTTTCCTTCTTGCTTTTTTCCCCATACTATTATATTTCTTAAACAGTTTTCTTGACCCCTTCTGTTTGGTCTTCACTAAAACCCAGCCTTGGTTTATTGCCTTGGAAATTGTTTAACCCCAGAGGAAGCTATATTCATACTTAATAGTCACCTTTTTTCGATAATTGTGAATAATAAGTGCGAGATACAATATGTGCTTGGCATGGTTAATGCCGTCGATGGCTATATATTACAATATATGATCGAATTGTGGCCACTTGGATGTGTTTTTGCTGTAAAGAAACAAGTTTGTGGCCAATAAATCACAGGGAAATCTGTTGATTTGATTGAAAGCCTCCCACAAGCCAGTGATGGTTTACCTTTTGAATGCTTTGCTTTGTTTTGAAATACATATTTTCGAGTATTTTTCACTTACTTGCAAGCTGGTAATACATATTTCCCAGTATTTTACTCACTTGCAAGCCAGAAATACATATTTCCCAGTATTTTTATTTATTTACTTCCAATGAATACATATTTCCCTGTATTTTTATTTACTTGCAAGCCAGAAATACACATTTCCTCGTATTTTTATTTACTTGCAAGTAAAAAAAAACATATTTCCCAGTTTTTCCCAGAAAGGCATATTTTCCAGTATTTTTCGATTACTTGCAAGACGGAAGTGCATACATATTTCCCAGTATTTTTCTCTCACTTGCCAGTCAGCTTTCCCTGGGTTGTTCGCCTAAAAAGTGAAACTCAATTTCCGGGAATGCAATTCTACCTTGAAAAAAATATAACCAAAGTGTGTAAAGTGTGATTTTTCTCTACTAAAGCTTTTGTGGTTCTATTCGAATCGCGACCTTGATGGCCAATCTAGGGCCTTTAATTAAACATAACTCGAGACAGAGACTCGAGCGGAGGGTTTATGGGCTCATCGAACCCGAGAGGCAGTAGCTACTCCACGGTTTGTTATAGTTTACGAGAGGCTCGAGGTCTCTAGGCGATTTCCACTTGCTACCGCTACCGATTCCCATTCCGAATCGGAATCCAAGTACCCCGGACAACTCAAGCTGTCAGTTGTGGGCGCATCGCCGATGGGTCTGGTCTGGTCGCTGTTTTCAATCGCGTGTGAATACAGTCGAGCTTAATTGTTAATTTAATAACAAAAAAAAAACAAGTACAAAGTGAACTTGACCTTCGTGGCGAAACTATGGGAATAATACAAATGCAAATACAAGCTATATTAACCAGTGTTTTCAATCAATTTGTATATTAATATAACAATATATAGATCAAAATATATAGAGACCGATCTAAACCGGAATATACCCCCTTGAACCCCATTTTTTATGGAGTGACGCCTTTAGTGATAACACTTAACGCGATAAGACTGCGTCAGATGACGTCAAATACAAGCGCGGAATGATTTAATTAAAATAGATAGAGTATCTGGACAGGTGCTGCTATCTTTTTTCATGTTTTACCTGCTATCCCCGATAGCGGGGTAGTTCCACATAAGTAGCCACCACCGTTGGGAGGAGTGTGGCATTAGTTGGCCGGCACCATGTCCGATGTCTGGTTGGGCGTCTTCAAGGTGGCCCTGATAGTGGGCGTCACCTCGCTGGTGGTCAGTCGGTAAGGTCATTTAACATCGATTACTAGTGCGACGGATATAAATGTACATTCATACATATATATCCCCACCCTTATCGTTCGGCATTCAAAAATTCTATACTTACATATTTTGTGCACTTGGCAAATAGTTGATACAATCAAGTTCGAAAAAATTCGCAAAAGTACGTGTGGTTAGAACGTGTTTTGAAAGGGAAATTATAAAACTACAAACCAGTTTTACTTGTTGCGCAATAATGGGTGTTTTTATTATTTCAATTAAAGTATAAACTATAAACTAAACTATAAATCGTAGCTAGATTTTAATTTAAATGTTTAAAAGAATTAGTTTTGATTGCAAGAAAAGCCACAAGTTGCTTTTTTTAGCCAAAAACTTTATTTAAACCTTGAAATACTTTATAAAAAATATATAGAAAATAACTTTAAACCCTGCTTCTATTATTTAAATTATATTAATTATAAATTACGTTATAATATTAATTTTAATAATTAAAAGAATTATTTTTCATAACAAGAAATCCACTGATATCCTTTAATAGGTTTGTTTAACTCTTGAAATACTTATTAAAATACTATACAAAAATATATATAAATATTTTTAAAAATCTAAAAATAAACTATAAACCCTTCTTAATCCTTCCAATCCCAAAAATAATATAAAATGATCTCCCTTGTGTCCTTGCAGGAACGCTTACAGTCGAAGAGGTGTACAAGGACCGCGACCAATTCGCGGCCTTGGTCCGCGAAGTCGCCGCACCTGACGTGGGTCGCATGGGCATCGAGATTCTCTCGTTCACTATCAAGGATGTCTATGATGATGTCCAGTACTTGGCCTCGCTGGGCAAGGCTCAGACCGCTGTGGTCAAGCGCGATGCCGATGCCGGCGTGGCCGAGGCCAACAGGGATGCCGGCATAAGGGAGGCCGAGTGCGAGAAGAGCGCCATGGATGTTAAATACTCGACGGACACCAAAATCGAGGATAATACACGCATGTACAAGCTGCAGAAGGCCAATTTCGATCAGGAGATCAACACGGCCAAGGCCGAGTCGCAGTTGGCCTACGAATTGCAGGCGGCCAAGATCCGTCAGCGGATACGTAACGAGGAGATCCAAATCGAGGTCGTGGAGCGGCGCAAGCAGATCGAGATTGAGTCGCAGGAGGTGCAGCGAAAGGACAAGGAGCTCACTGGCACCGTTAAGCTGCCCGCCGAGGCGGAGGCCTTCCGCTTGCAGACCCTGGCCCAGGCCAAGCAGTGAGTATCCCAAGCTCCTCTTCGAAATTTATAAACCTTCTAAGCCAGAATTTCTTTTCTTTCCTTAGATGCCAGACCATCGAGAGTGCCCGTGCCGAGGCAGAGCGCATCCGTAAGATTGGCTCCGCGGAGGCCCATGCTATCGAGCTGGTGGGCAAGGCGGAGGCCGAAAGGATGCGGATGAAGGCGCATGTGTACAAGCAGTACGGCGATGCAGCCATCATGAACATAGTCCTCGAATCGCTGCCCAAGGTAAGTTAGGGTTTTATTATACATAATCCAGGAGAAAACAAACCAATCCATTCTTAACCACAAAAGATTGCCGCCGAGGTGGCTGCCCCGCTGGCCAAGACGGAGGAGATTGTCCTGATTGGCGGCAACGATAATGTGACCAACGATGTGACCCGCCTGGTGGCCCAGCTGCCGCCATCGATCAACGCTCTGACCGGAGTGGATCTGTCCAAGGTGCTCTCCAAGATTCCTGGCGCCAAGGCGTGAAATCTAATGGAGTGGGATGATATCCAGCACATGGCAATGACAACGTAACGCAGCGCAAAGGAATTCTAAACCGGAAACAGGAAATACACAGTTTGAGAGCAGGAGGAGGAGGCAAGAAGAGAGAGAGAGAGAGAGAGAGAGGGAGTGGGAGCAGGCATTTGTTAGAGCGAGACAGCAGCAGCAGCAAAGATCGATAATCGAAACTATAGAAAAGATCGACAAATCGATGTTTGAATTGCAATCGAACGTAGCAAAATGTACTCCGATATTATATATTTATATATATATATTGTATATGTATATGCATGCATATACACACACGCGTGTGTGCTGCTGTGTGTGTGTGTGTGTGTGTTTAATGTTTTGCCCGCGTAACAATCAAAAAACAAACAAAGCTAAAAAAAAAACATAAAGCAAAACTTGGACACACGCGAAATACCAACGTTAATCTCAGCTAAAGTTTATACATTTTGTGGCCTTTTTCTCTCGAAAACGAAACCGATAACAAATAGCAACCGATAACCGATAAGAAGAAAGTAATCAACGTGAAATTTGTATAACTTTAAAGCGAAACCATTTAAGCAGAGAGTGTTAGCTATTTATTTACCAAACTATTATAAACTATATACTATATATACATATATACCTTGTACATCAACAGAAAAGAGGAGTTTTTCAACAACAGTGTTGTTTCAACTCGTTATCCCCCTCTTTCTCTCTCTCTCTTTGGCTTTTTTCTGGAATTTTCAACTGTCCAAACTACAACTACTGCCTCTGTCACAAAACTAAAGCCAAATCCATTTGCAAATTAGGAGCCAAAGAAAAAGGAAGAGAGAGAAGGAGAAAACGAGACAGGAAGCACCGATAGGCTATCCCCTTAAGGCTTTTTAACCAACAATCGATAACGAAATGTGCAATATTTAAGTCGCTTTTGAGAGTTTAATTTGCAAATCCCAAGTTGGGTGCCTCAAAGTAATTAATTATTCAGTTTTAATGATGCCTATAAAAGGCATAGCTGAAATAAAAGCTATATTGTCATTTCTTTTTGGCTGTTTCACAACATTTTGTAGTACAATTCAATATGTATTCTCATTCAGCAAATCGTGCCATATATTATTTTTAAATTGTTTTCATTTGTCCCAGAAATTTATTTGCTGTTTGTATATTGTTTTTTTTTTCTTTTTTTTTTTTTGTCAAATAATTTATAAAAAAAATGTGAGATAGGCCAAATTTTCTCATAGTTAACCCCATCGATTCATTGGTAAAGGAAAAGTTTTGTGGGATAGCTGGAACCTGACACGTTGCAACACTGTTTCTTCTAAGGTTAGCGCTCTTCCAAAAATGAAACCCAAAACACACACACCCACGCACACTATACACACACACATGCAGATTCCTGGATTCAGTTTTCTGCAAAAAAAAAAAAAAACAAAAAAAAAAGAGGAGAGAAATCAATTCAAAGTTATGACTTTATAAACATTTGTTTGTTATTTGACTCGGCGAGGTCCTATGTAACCGTACATATATAAACATATATATATGAATCTGTCTCGCTTTATAATATATATTTTTGTCACTTTTATTTTTGATATACCACGAATATATGTATGCATTTAACAATTTGTTGTACTTTACTCTTACACTGTTTAGTTCATAGCAAAAAGCCAATGAAAAAATGTAAAAAAAAACACACAAAAAAAAAGAAGAAGGAAGAATGAAATCAATTTTGTTATTTATATTTAACATTTAACTGGAATTTAGTTAAAGCAATTTTTGTCGCGTCTTTGATTCCAGTTTCCTTCTTTTTTTCATTTCGCTAGAGTAATTAACACACTAATTTGTGTTTAAGCACTATTCCTTACCCGAATAAATTAAACAAACCACGATCGAGCGAGCACACACACACACATCCACATAAATCTACATACACACCACATATATATTTTTTTTTATATTGTATATTAAGTGCACGTAACTTTAATTGTAATCGCAGTGCGCAAGAGAATCATAACAGCAGCAGCAGCAAGAACAACAAACCGAAGAGGAACTAAGAGAAAAACTAAAAGCTAAAACCTAAATAAATCAAATCTAAAATTTTGTGTATTTTGTCGTAAATAAATAAACTTGTAATGATTTATAGTATGCTATGGAGTTCGATTTCCAGGACCAAGGGCGCGGAAGGAAGCAGAAACAACAACAGGTAGCTGGGAACTTGAAAACAAATAAATATAGAGAAAAAAATGAATATGCAGTCTTTTTCTTGGTGCAAGATAGCTAGATCCGCATCACTGGTTGAAAGTACGATGCCATTTTCACCCAATAATTGAAATTTTCTCTGAAATTTTCCTGCATTTATTAGTTTTTTCTGAACTTTTTAGATTTTTTTCTGAATTTTTTAGAGTTTTCTGATTTTTTAGATTTTTTCTGAATTTTTTTAGATTTTTTCTGAATTTTTTAGATTTTTTCTGATTTTTTTAAATTTAACTGCCAAATTTGAATTTGAATTTAACGACGATCAGTTTCAGTGTGCCCAGGCGCAGCTGTAAAATAACTACTAAATTTGGATTCGAATGGTTTGAGTCTCCGCTTACTTGCGCCGGCTCCTAAATGGTTCGAAACTTGGGCTTTTTATAACAGTTTATAACAGTTTTCAGTTGCTTGCTGCTGATTTCTGTTAGCCTGGTGCCCCAGTTTGGGAAGCGGCCCCGGTTTGGGAAGCGGCCCCAGTTTGGGAAGCGGCCCCAGTTTGGAAAGCGGCCAAATTGAAGGAAAATTGTCGCTCACTTGCATCAGCGATGCTCACTTGCATCAGTGATGCTCACTGGCATCAGTGATGCTCACTGGCATCAGTGATGCTCACTGGCATCAGTGATGCTCACTGGCATCAGTGATGCTCACTGGCATCAGTGATGCTCACTGGCATCAGTGATGCTCACTTGCATCAGTGATGCTCACTGGCATCAGTGATGCTCACTTGCATCAGTGATGCTCACTTGCATCAGTGATGCTCATCTGGCTATATGGCAATATTGGGAGGCAATAAAATCGGGCTTAATGGCAGTGATGCTCATCTAGCTATTTTACATTATAGCTAGTTGAGCATCACTGGCATTAAGCGCTATTTTATATCCCACCCAATATTGCAATATAGCTAGATGAGCATCACTGACGAAAGTGAGCATCACTGATGCACATGAGCAACAATTTTCATCCAATTTGGCCGCCTTCCAAACTGGGGTACCAGGCGAACAGAAACCAGCTGCAAGCGACTAAAACTTGTATAAACTGTTATAAAAACTTTTGGGTAAAAATAATAATTGGTATAAACTGTTATATATCATTTTATGCATTTATACCAATTTGTTGCCGACAACAACAGCTTGATGGCAACAACAACCTTCTTACAACAACATCCCTACAGCAGCCCATCCAAGTTTCCGAACATTCCCATACAAATTGCCCGTTTCCCAAATTGGGGTACCAGGAGAACAGAAATCAGCAGCAAGCAACTGAAAACTGTTATAAAAAGTCCAAGTTTCGAACCATTTCGGAGCAAGCGATTTAGCGGAGACTCAAACCTTTTGAATTCAAATTTTGCCGGTAATTTTAAATAAAATGCACCTGGGCACACTATAGCGGTTGGTCGTTAAATTCAAATTCAAATTTTGGCAGTTAAATTTTAAAAAAATCTAAAAAAATTCAGAAAAAATCTAAAAAATTAAGAAAAAAGCTAAAAAATTCAGAAAAATTCTAAAACATTCAGAAAAAAATCAGAGAAATATTTAAAAAAAATTAAAATTGATTAAAATTGCAATCGAATTCAAATTTGAAGGTTTTATTTCTTATTATAATTATGGTAATTATAAAATAAATACATGACAGCTATAGTGCGCTGTTGGGTCAAAATTGCATCTCACTATCCACCCAGAATAATACAACATACATGTATATAGTTCCTTTTTTGTCTTTATTCTCAAACATCGTGGCGTACATGACATATGTAAATAGTATAGTAAATATATATATGTAGACATGACATACCGCCGCTTTACAATACGATTAACCAACAGATATAGCTTAGGGTACTAGACAAAAAAATAATATATATAATTGTTATATGGTAATATCGTCAACCTGTTAAATATCATTAAGTATTAATCGAGGGTCATACGCATGTCGGGGGATATGGTATCCAGTATCCATGGGGTGTATATGGGGTCTATTATATGGCTAACATCGGTCTAACGGCTAACTGCTGCCTAAGCTACGCTTACCAACTATGGACCAATCAAGTGACTAATCGAGACCTATCTCTACGCCTACGAACTAAATATTTTCAATGTGGTAAATGCAATGTGTGAACCGGCCCCGCTTCCAGGACCAACATTGATGGTCATATCATATACATACACGGGGTTTCTGTGGCCTCCGAGCAGAGATTCCTGCCCTGCCGCCAATTGAGACGAACAATTACAAAAAAAAAAAGATAAAAACAAAGGGAAACGAACAGAAATCACACGGAATATATCCTAAGGAGGCATTAATCTTAGGCTCAGTCGGAGAACTTGAGCTTGAGCTCGCGGCGCAGGATCTTACCGGTGGGATTCTTGGGCACCTCGTCCACAAAGATAACGCCGCCCTCGAGTCGCTTGTAGTGCGCCACACGCTCAGCTACATAGGCGGCAATCTCCTCGGCGGTGGCCTCCTGGCCCTGCCGTAGCACCACAATGGCGCGCGGCGCCTCGCCGTTCAGTTCGTGGGGAATGCTAAAGACGGCCGCCTCCAGGATCTTGGGATGATCGCGCAGCACCGCCTCCAGCTCGGCCGGCGGCACCTGGAATCCCTTCACCTTGATCAGCTCCTTCATGCGATCGGTGATATAGAAGAGGCCATCCTCGTCGTAGAATGCCACGTCACCGCTGCGCAACCAGTTGCCCGGATGGAAGGTAACCTGGTTGGCCTCCTCATTGTTCAAATAACCGGCCATAACCTGTGGACCACGGATGCACAGCTCTCCAGTGATTTTAGGGCCCACGCCCTTGGTATCATTGCCATCCAAGGGCACGATTTTGGCTTCCGTGCAAGCGGGCAAAACTCCGGTGGAAGCGTAGCGCGTGTTGCCATCGGGCGTTAGGAGAGCCACAGGCGAGGATTCGGTCATTCCGTAGCCCTGCTTAAAGGACGTCTTGGGGAATCTGCAGGCAGAGAGAGATAAGAGAGACGGAGGGCATAAGCTCAGAAATCAGGGATTATAGATGTTCACTTACTTCTTCAAGAAACGCTCCACATCGTGCTGGCCAATGGGGGCTGCTCCGCTCATCACTATCTTCAGATAGGGCGCCGTCTCCTGCGTCATCTTGGGGTGATTGATCATGAAGAGGGCTGCAGCAATGCAGGGGAATTATTACTCTAAATCCAAACTCCAAGAACCCAGATATCCACTCACCAATTGGCGGCACCAGATTGAGGATGCTGCCCTTGTACTGGTCCAGGGAGCGCATAAAGTCATCCGGCTTGAAGCAGGGCATGGTGGCCAGCCGACAGCCCTGGCCCAGCTTGGAGAGCATCACCACGGTGAGGCCGTAGATGTGGAAGAAGGGCAAGACGGCGGGCAGGGTCTCCTGGGGACCGGTGAGATCCAGAGGCAGCGAAACCTGCACCTGCTCACAGTTGCTGGTGATGTTGTTGTGCGACAGCATCACGCCCTTGGGCAGGCCGGTGGTGCCCGAGGAGAAGGGCAGAAAGACCAGATCGTTGGCGGTGGCGTCTTTGGGGGCCTGCAGGTCATCGTAACGTATATTCTGCGTGCTGGTCAGTTCGCTGAAATCGATGGCGCCCTCGGGCAGGGCATCCTCCTTGCTGGTCCTCACCACCACAATGGGCAGCTGTTTACCGGCCAGCTTGCAGGCCTGGCTAAGGGTCGGAAAGCCGGCGACTGTGCCCACCAGGAACTTGGCCCCGCTGAATGTCAGCTGGCGGGCGATCTCGTCTGGAAAGAAACGAAGTCAAAGAGGCCAAATCAGTGGTGACGATCTTTCGACTTTGGAACCCATGAGAACATATGCTAAGAGGCGCCTCCTCCGATAAGGCACCGACTTTGACGCACTCGAGAGGCCCCCCCAATAAACCTAGGCGTACGTACAGCGGTCTTCGCGCAAATAGTTCTTTTATTATTTGCCCAATTAGGAAGGCCAACTCTTTTATGAAGGGTATTAGCTATGTCTATAGGTCAGGACAGGTGTATAGTAGAAGTACCGGAGTTTATGGCCAGTGTAATTAACCAAAAGGCCTGAAAAGCTTAGCGAAAAAATTGGTTTTTTGTTCATAAAGTATAATTAAATTATAGTATAAGGAGTAATTTACAAAACAGTTGAATTTAGGGGATGGTTTTGGGTAAGTACAATTTGTAGAATTGTATTTTAACAATGTACAAAATATATAACAAATTTATCCAAATTTTTTGAGACAAATTAAAAATTAAAAAATCATAACTCGACCAAAAAGGCCTTAATTTCAAATCGGAAAACTGTTTTGTGTTAGTTTTTATAAAATTAACAATTCTGCTTACTTTGTTTCAAATTTTAAAAAATTCAAATTTTGGTCAATTTTTGAAAATTTTAATGATGTAACTAACCCCTTATAAAATTTTGAGAAAATGACTAAAAATTAGTTTTCCCCCGGACATGTCTTAAACGATTGGGCTTTTGATGCTGATCAAAAATATATATGATATATAGGGTCGGAAATAATTTCTTCACCCAGAAAAAAAATTTTTTTACATTATAAAATCAGATTTTTACATAACAAAAAAAAAACATTTTTAATTTACTTAATTTTTAAAAAAAGGAACCTAACTAAATTTACAATACCCTATAAACCACCCCATCTCTTGCTGTATTGTTTTAATATTATTCAAGAGTTTAGGGAAGATATCTTCGTATTAACCTTGATCCTTAACCACCTGATAAACCCTAGAAAATACCCTACTGCAACTTGGGGTTGCTTTTAAAAGTATAATTACTGTTACTGCTATCATAGTTTAGTTTTTATCTCTGATAAAAAAAATAGTATACCAAATTACTATCGCCACGAGCACTTCTGTACTACCTCATGTATGTTATCATCGAAATTTTTAAACTACAAACTAAAAAAAAGCCCCCATGGGTATTATAAGACTTACCCGGCGTGTAGATAGGGTTCACGGTGGTCACCGTGAGGCCCGCCTCGATGGCACCCAGCGTGGCAATGGGGTACTCCGGCAGATTGGGCAGACAGATGGCCAGGACATCGGGCTTGTGGAGCTTGAATTGGGTCTGCAGGCGCACGGCAAAGGCGGCACTGGCATCGCGCATCTGGGCGAAGGTATACTGCCGATCGGTGATCACACACACCTGAAAAATACAAAATATACGATCAATAAAACTATATTTAAATCGAGTTGCAAGTCTCCAGATAAGACCAAATCAAAATCGAAAGCAGTGCCTGGGAAAAGCCCAGCGTGTGCTCGAATCTTATCTGAGGAATGCTGGCAGGCAATCTCCATCAAGTGGGGTGAGTCGTGTTTATGACCCAGAAAGATTCCAATTTCAAGCCAGGTGGTAATATTGTGAAATTGCAAAGGTTGCTAGTAATGCTCGCAGCATACTTATTGGGCCAGTTACCCGCGGGAAATATATAGACACTAATTGATACTCATTCGATAAGAATTACTTCATTTTAGTGGCATTGTCCTCGACTCAATCAGGTCTTTATCTCTGGGAGAGTGTAACCAATCACTTCAGGTTTCAGTGGCCCCAGTTGAGGTCCCTTTCTGTGGTCATTGCCCAAGGTCAGTTCTAACAATTTGATATGGTTTATAAACTGATTGAATTATATTTAATTAGGTATGGGGGTTTAGGTATTTAATTGTAATATCTTAAGAATATTGTAACCAAGTTTTACATCTATCATAGCAAAATTCACAAAGTTATCCTAAATTGAAAGGAGGTCGTTTGGTGTTTAATATATGAGGATCAACAAGAGTAAAGCCATTTGCACCAAATTAATATCCCTAAAGGGTAACCAGTATTTTTCTTTTGTATTAACAAATTTCCTAAATAGATTTCCCTTGAAGTTGATTGCTTGCCGGCCTTGCCTTATGTTTGCTGACCCCCCCAAAACCCCCATTCAGGGCTAAGGTGAAGGCCGCCGCTTATGAAAAGACTTTTTGCTATCGTCGAATTAAGTGAGTGAATGAGGTGTCGCATTCGCGATTTGGAGGGTGTGTTCTTGCCAAATATTTGCGCAGTCAGAAATCGCATTCGGTTAAAAATAATCATTATAAATAGAAGGACCGGACCGAACCGGACCGCCGACAGCGACCGAATTGCCATGTTTTAAATTGAAGAAAAAACAAGAAGACACACAAGCGCACACCACATCATAATGAATAAATAAGCGGCTAAAAAAAAAGAAAGAATAATAATAAACAAAAATAAGAGAATCATTTCGTGCAATTTGCCGGGCGCTCCGCTCCGCTCGATTCAGTTTCAGTTTGGCTTGGCTTGCCGCTCGCCTCGGTGCGACGGTCCAAAGTTCAGTGGGGCAAAGTACAAAGTCTGCAGAGTCTAAACGAGTCGCCTCGGCATGCCTCTCTCCCTCTCTAGTCACTCTGCGGCGTTTGTTGACTCTTGCCGGTGGTGGTGGTGCCCACCATCGATCACGAGAAAGTCTAGCTAGGAGAGCACTCAAAAAAAATATATATGAAAATTGTCTAGGGAAAGGGAACCCCTGGGAAAAGGCTTACAATCGAATTAAGCTAATCACAAACCAAATCCCAACAGAAAATGATCACAAAGTTCCATTTTTATATATAATTTTAAGCCCTTATAAACCCAAGTATAATGATAATATTTCTAAAATTTTATTAAGACTAAAAGCAGTCTATTTCTGAAAAGAACTATCAGTAACCGATGCTAAGCAACTTCAATATTCAGTGTAAAATACCTAAACCAGTTGATAATTCTAAGACTAAAAGTAAAACCAGAAATATAGGGGCCCTCCTTGTGGTTCTTGAACTTTGCTTCTAACTTTTAAAATTCCCATAATATTGCAGCTCACAAAAATTCCAAAAAATCTTCTCATATTTTCAACTAAAAAAATGCAATAAAATACATAAACTTTTTAGCTAAATTGACAACGCTGTCTGCCAGAAAAGAGACTGCGAGAGTCGAGAGATCGTTCCAAAATGCCGGCGGAGGCTGGACCTCGACCCAATGCTGACGTCGATCACCAAAAAAAAATCAAAACAAACCCATCAAAAAATTATCAACACGCAAATACAAGCAAGCAAGCAAAACCAAAAAAAAAAAAGGTAAAAAGTAAAAAAACAAACAGAGAGTAACCGAAAAAGCAGGCGTAAATAATAATGGCGAGGCAATTAAAAGCGCATTATATGGGCATATCGGGGAATTCATGGGTTCATTGGGGTTTATAAAACACTTGAGCAACTGCCCACATGTGTTTGCTTGTGTAATAGCCAATGGAAATTGATTACAACTGACAGATTGCACTGATGACTCATGAGTGCAGCTGTAGAATGCCAAATAAATGGAGAAATTCTAGGCAGAAACTCAGAAACCCAACTAATAAACACGTATTACCTACAGAAGAGTAAGTTATTTGCACGGAATTGAGAAAGCACCCGTGTAAAGAGACCCAAAAGCTCACGTATGTTTATTTATTAATAGAAATTTAGGTTTGCCAGGTGGAAAGTCATCTACGATTGCAGTTTGCAATTTCAAACAGATGTTTATAGACGTCCAATCCGGTTCCGTTTTTCTAGTTATAAACAAACTGAGAGTACCAGAGGAATTTTATTTTTAAACTGAGAACCTAGATCGATCTGTCTGTTGATTGTGAACTTTCTAAAAATCTGTACAAATAAATTTAAAGAGCCCAAGAAAAAACCCCTAGGAAAGCGTTAATATTTAAACGCAAGTTGCTCAACTTTAGTTTCAGCAAATATCATTCGCTCTTTAAATAAATAAAAATGAATAACCTTTTGATTACTAATAAAACCACAAAAGAAATATGTACAAAACCTTAATATATCAAAAGCCAAAACAAAGGTAGATCAGTTATATACAAAAGGTAATGTGTAATGATGACACAACTAGAAAGCCATATCTTATCTATGAAAAGGCACTTGAGAAGAGCGTTACTGTTTTCCTCCGATTCTTCTCGGGGTGTTTACAGGAGGGGTTCTCATAGGCGACAGCTGAAACAAAAAGCGAACTTTGCTCGGCACTTTTAATTGCATTTAATTCAACAATTGCCAGGGGCTCTGGTTACGATCTGGTGTTGCCACCCTCCTCCGCACACTGCACAAATGATGGCAATAAATTTCAATGAAAATTATTTGCACTTTGATTTGCGCGAAGCTCAAACGCAAACACAAACGGAAAACCTAGCGAAAAGTGAAAAGTGTAAACAATTGGCGAAGGTCGCCTGGACAATGCAATGTATGGCATATAAGGGGGCTACTACAAGCAGATCCACAGAGCACAGACTTTAATGGGATATATTTTTAATGTCTGAAAACTCCCTTAGAATTTAAGATTTTTTCTAAACTCAAACATCATTTAAAAATGTCATAACTCGGCCAAAATAGTATTAATTTCCATTCGGACAACAGTTCTGTGTTAGTTTTTTTAATATTAATAAATCTGCATACTAACTTTGAAATATAAAAAAAATAAAATTTTGGCCAATTTTTGTAAATTTTAATGATGTTACACCCCTTATCAAATTTTGAAAAAATTTCAAAAAATTTGTTTTTCTCCGGACATCGCTTAAACAATTCGGCTATCGATGCTGATCAAGAATATATATGATTTATAGGGTCGGAAATGAGTCCTTCCCTGTTTTACAAGCTTCGGAATGAATAAAAATGACCCCAAAATGAACTACCAATGGCATAAAAAGGGTTCTCCCACTTCCTAAAGTCGCACGAACCAAAATTGAACTAAAAATTAATCGAAAATGAACCCAAAATAATATTTACAGATTTATATGCTTACTTAGACCATAATGGGTATTGCTAGTTTGATCCGCTAAACCGCGGCTTTAATCGCTTTGCTTATCTGCAAACCAGACCCCATGATCAATTTCCTCCCAATGAGCTGGAACACCGGAACGGGATTCGCAATAGATTGCGATGTTCTCATCAAGAAAGTCGGACCGGAACGGATCCGTTTTGCAGTGCTTGTGTGGGGGCAGAGAAGGAGGAACCCCGCCCATTTAATGGGTGTTCACTACAGTTGATACATTCACTTTCGCTCTTATCGCGGCCAAGACTAGACCCGGGGTCTCTTATCAAGTACGTCCGTCATTAGCGGTGTCTGATAAGAGCGAGCCCAGCCAGGGGCCTTTTATGTGACCCACATACCCCTCCCCAGGCTATCGGGACTGATACTGATACCGATACTGAACCCAACATGGGGAGAGCTCCGTAGGATACAATAAAAGCTGCAGAATTGCAAAAATAAATACAAATGAAAACAAAAACGAGCGAAAAACAAAAACTCTGGCAGACGCAAATCAGACTGCGAACATTTGTACGTATAAATACTACTTTATATATAGACGTGTAGGTTCTCAGGTTCAATAAACCGGCATAAACAAACCAAAAATTCTCCGGGCGCCTACGACAACGATTTCGATAGCCCAAAAATTTATGATTCTACTACGTTTCGGGGGGGAGGACTCTAATGGGGCTCGACTTTACGGCCTTTCTGATGAGCGGTAAATATCATTAAAAAGGTAAATTCATTTCTAATGTGTGAATCCGGATGATCGATTACCATGGAAGGCAGTAAATCTAGGTAGGATTTAAGTCTTGGATATATAAACCACTTTAAACGGAAGAGGCTCTTGTTCAGTCAAATCTTTACAAAGAAAGAGACTCAGCAGACTTTGGAAGACACACTTTTCAATTATCCATTTTTGTTAAGCAATACTTTTTCACTATTTTCTATTAAATATTATTTTGAATATTTCTATGATCTCCGTTTTTTAATATTATTTCAATGATTTGCCTTTAAAGATCACCGGGATATAGTATCTCAGATACACACATAAAAAAAAGAGGAGAGGAAATAATAATCACTCGAAAAAGACACTTCACTTGACACTTTTCCGTGCTGTCTATCAGATTCCTTTTGCTATAGTATTTTGGCACCTTTAAAAAGGTTCTTTCTGGTTCTTTCAGGTACTCTTTTTTTATTCAAAGTATACAAGTACTACTCACCGCGGCTGTACGGCTCTCCCACTTCTTAAAGTCGCGCCAGACGTACTCGTGCAGCGGCACATTCGGCACAACGACGGGGTCAAAGGGTGAGGTCTTGTAGTAGCCATCCTCGGGACTAAAGTGTAGGAACTTGTCCGTCTCGCTGACGCCCTGCGTTCGCTCCCGCTGGGCACTGGCTGTGGTCCGCTCCCGGCGATTGGTCGTGATGGAGCGGCTTGAGCGGGGCACACGCATGCCCAGTGCGGTGGCGCTGCGCAGACGCAGCAGTTGAGAAGCTGGATTCATGCTGGCTGATGAGAGTTGGGCTGTAGCGGTGGCGGAGGAGCTGTTGGAGTCCGGACTGGAGCTGTTGCTGCTGCGTTGCTACTGCTGCTGCTGCTGTCGAGTGCTGAGACGCGACTGTCGCGATCGTGCGGCTCGGTGCCAAGTAAATGCCGCCTGCCGCGGATACTCACTCGCTCAGTCACTTACTCACTCATTCACTCGCTCGCTCCCTCAGCCGGTCACCAACACAACGCCGCTTGATCGCGTTGGCGTATCTGTATCTGTATCTGGTTGCCTGCAGTGAGAAAAATCCAAGAGTTTAGGTTAAAATGTATCTCTATCTATATCATATTTATTCTAAGATGGCTTGTGATGCGATAAAAAAAAAAAAAATATTTATATATTAAAAACTTACCCTTTTGCTTAAATTCCTTTCTCTATGTGTACAAGTACAATTTCAGCTGCTGCTGTATTGGATTTTCCTGCTGCACTTGGTGCACTTTTTCCCGCTCTTAGTGGGTGTCCTCAAATATCTGTATCTTTATATCTCTCTCTCAAACGTTTTATCTCTCTCTCTCAAACTGCAACTGCAACTGTGATCTGCGAAAGTGAAAAGAGAGAACGATGCAACCTTGTGTGATCTCTGGATTGGCGGGAAAACTGTGCCTCTTAAATAATATATAATAATAAAATATAATAACACTTAATATAACACTATTTCGAAGGATACTAAATACAAACATTCTATTTTACAATTTTAGTGCCCGATAAGAGTTAGCATTTAAACCCATTTATTAGGCATTGTTAGCAATTATTTCGAGTCCAAGATTGCGGTAATAATCCAATCCAGTGGCTGTAAAGCACTAAAACCTGCAGTACCTCCCAGACAACCCACCTATTTGGAACTTGTGACCTTATCATTATGGCTGTGCAACGGCTTCTTGATGTCTACGCATGACTTGCAGGCCATAGCCTCGCTTATCGCTCAGATTTTTCAACAGCTAACGGGACTTTGACCACTGACTCAAGACTGGCCAATGATTCCGTTCCGAACACCTGTACGTCTACCGAGAATTTGGAACTGATACCTGATCTTCGTAGTGGAAAAATTTCAGTGTCAATCTACATGCATTTATGTATTATTATTTAATAATTAATATTAATGGAAATTTAGATATAAAAGAGGTATAAATATATATAATATAAAATATATATTTATAATAATAATATATAATATATAATGAAAATTTCCTACATTTAAAAAAGGGTATAAATATAATATAATATAATTTTTAACTACTAAAAATATACAAATTCAAATAATTTGTATTCTAATTTATTTATTTAACCTTACATATGCATCTTTAATGTATCCTTTATCTTCAGAATTTAATAAGTTAATAGTAATAATAATAAAATAAATAAAGATAGTAGCATCTTCTATTCTTAGCTGAGCTCAAAAAACATGTTTTTAGTATTACAAATGGTTTATGTACCTTTATTTTAATTTCACCTTTGAGTAATGCAATCTTTGAGATACATTTGCGTGAACATTATAAGGTTTCTGTTAAACCCTGTGGTATTCTAGGGCAAATCGTAAAAATTATGTGTAAAAAAATAGACCTGCGAATGCATTTCAAGCATAATTCCCCGTAAAAACGGGTCTTGTCATCCTTTCTGTTTTTTTTATTTTTTTATTTTTATTTTTTCTCCATAGGCCGGGTGCATTCACCTCGTGTGCCAGACGTGTTCGAAGTCGAAACCAAACACTTTGAGCCGCAAGTTGCGTTCGCTGGGGAGAAATTCTGCGTTTGAAATTGACACTGTGTTCCGCCACAACAGCAACAAAAGCATTCGTAACGGAAAAGCTACAAAAACAACAAAGTACTGGAGAGCAACGTAAGCAGAACTCAAGGCCATTAAACGGCAGGGCCCGGGCCCTCTCGCTCTCTCCTCCCACATTCCCATAGTTCTATTTCCTTCACTCGCAGGCTTAATTTGCATGTACGCTCTCCCTCTCTCCTCTTTCCACCGTTGCAATTGCATCGACTTATATATATGTATGTATGTACATATACGGTAAATACATATGTATGTATATATGTATATACTATACTTGGCGGTATCTAAATGCCTTATACTTGTTGTTATTCAACAGTTGGATAAGAAGGCAATGCAATTCGCAGTGCAATGTGCACATGTATTGAATATCTAAAAATCTAAAACACACACGTACAGTGGGGGCCATAATTATAGTAATGTGACAAAGTTAACTACTTTCGTGTTCAGTATGGTAATTACGCGTTGTCTGTCAAGGCGTGTATACTTTGAACCTTTAGGTAATAGGTAATACTAGTATTACTACTTCTGCTATTGAATGGGTAAATTATTTTATACTCAACAATAACTTAAGATCTGAAAAAGATTCCCAGATTTTATTTCTTTACTTTACTTACTTTTCAATATTTAAAAAAATTTTAAGATTTATTTAAATAATATTCATAATATAATATATTAAATAATTTTCCCTTGGCCCATTGACCTATTTCTATGAACTCGACTGTGATAACTTATTTTCTAAATTTATTGAGATTTATTTGATCAATAATAATATTATAAAAAATATATATATTATATAATTTTGCCTTAACCCATTGACCTATTTAAATGACCTCGACTGTGGAGAGCGTGCAAAGCTTAAGTAAATCGCAAACACAACAATTCGCACTGTTTCTTGTGGGTTTTGTGCTTTGTGAACTTTGTACCCTGGCTCAATGCCCCCGCCCCCGCTTTCCCTGGCAGCTTGGAGCGCGAACGAAAAACCAAAACAAAATCAAAATCAAAATGTTTATCCAAACCTGTTTTACTCGACTTCATTAACGATGTTGGCGGCTGCATCCGACTTGAGTCTTTTTCTTTATTTCTTTTTTCACATATTTTTAGTTTTTTTTATTTTCATTTGCTGCAGGCACCAACTTGTTTACGCAGTTATTTTTGTTATTTTCGAGCTCGGTTATGGCCGGGATTTAGATTTGTCGGGAGGAAGGTTCAACTTTTCGGTGGCTTTATCAGTTTTTTATTTGGTGACCATGTTTTTTTTATACGGGGGCTTTTGCGTTTGGTCTCCACAGGTCGTTTCTCCGTCTCATAATTACACAAACACTAACCACACACACACACACCTGCACTTAATGCGGTAATCTGATGTGTTCAGCGTTTCTTCTCAAACTGCCGCCAACTTGATGCTTTCCTTTGAAGAGAGGGGGAGGTGGGGTTGGGAATGGAAAAGGTTGGCTTTGGGGTGGGGGGCTTGGCGTTTGGGGAGTTAAGAGAGACAGCGACAGCGCGCCACGGCCACGTGGTGGTTGTTTTTGCAATGCGAGAGAGTGACAGAAAGAGAGAGAGAGAGAGCTAACAAGCCAGGGGTAGTTTTTGGTATTTTTGTACAACCTTTTAGCTAAGTTTCTAAACCTTTTTCAAGTGTTATATTTCTTAGCCCGGTTTCCTACCTTTCTCAATAGAGAGTGAATCGATAAATCGTAAATCGATTGTTTCATTTAATATTAACGACAACGACAATCAGCTGTTTCCTTAACAACATTAATCGCGGGGCGAATCGAAAGCGTCCCGATCCCAAAAAATGGCCCAGTTCGAGAAGGAAATCGTGCAGGCGGTCCTGATTGCCGACAACAATGTGTGGAACTTCAAGCCGCTCTCCGACGAGGGCTCCACGGTGCGTATGCCATTCATGGCCGGCGGCCACGAGTCTCTCTAATTGATCCCCCTTCCTCTGACCAGGCTCTGCTGCCGCTGGTGAATGTGAGCATGCTGGACTATGCGCTCATCGCCCTCAACCGCAGCGGCGTGGAGGAGGTCTTTGTGTACGCCAGCCTCTACCTGCAGGATGTCCGGGATCATATCAAGTGAGTGGTGGAGATGATGCAATTGTGCTCTTAATGGTGATTTTGTTGTGCCTCTGCCAGGGCGGGCATTGCCACGTACGCCTCGTGGTCCTTCAAGATGACGGTGCATGTGATTGGCGGCGAGGGATGTCGCTGCTTTGGCGATGCCATGCGAGATTTGGATGCCAAGGCTCTGATTCGGGGAAACTTCATACTGCTGGGCGCGGACACGGTAACAAATGCCGACCTGCGGCCGGTGCTGGAGCAGCACAAGCGGCAGGCCAAGTTCGACAAGGGCACGGCCGCCACGCTGGTGTTCAAGGAGTGCTCCAATAATGTGCGCACAGGCAACGAGCTGCTCATTGCCGTCGATCGTCGCAACGATCGGTTGCACTACCATCAGCGTTTGAAGGTGCACCAGAAGGAGTCTCGCTACCAAATCCCTTTAGACATCTTCCTGGGCAACTCCTGCGTGGCGCTCCATCACAATCTGCTCGATCCACAGATAGCCATCGGATCGCCGTCCATGTTATCGCTGTTCAGCGATAACTTTGACTTCCAGACCCGCGACGACTTTGTGCGCGGCCTGCTGATCAACGAGGAGCTGCTGGACAGTAGGATCTATGTGGCCCTCCTGCCGGCGGCCCAGTATGCACACAAGGTGAACAGCTGGCCGGCGTATCAGCTGGTCAGCCGGGACATCATCAACCGTTGGGCCTATCCACTGGTACCCGACATGGGCGTCTACAGACTGCAGCAGCAGTATGTCTTCCACAAGGACAACATCTACAAGAGCCACGAGGCGCACGTGTCCAAGGTGGCGCTGCATGAGAATGTGGTGATTCAGGCGGGCAGCCACGTGGACAGCGGCTCGGTGATCAGCGACAGCGTCATTGGGCTCAACTGCCGCATCGGCAAGAACTGTCGGCTGACCAATGTCTTCCTGATGGCCAATGTCACCGTCAAGGACAATTGCCGGCTGGAGCACTGCGTCCTGGGTGAGGGTGCCATTGTCAACGAGGACTGCGATGTGAGCGCCGGTTGTGTGCTTGGCGCCAAGAGTGTTCTGCCGGCAAAGACGAAGCTGGCCAAGACTCTGATCACCAGCACGCCCACCACACAGCTTACCGATGACCAGGAGCAGCAGGAGGCGCCAGGTGGGAGGGAAACCCATTCCATTCTTGTTAGTAATTGCTCTTCTTTTTTTCCAGTGGAACTGCAGTCTCTGGGTCCTCATGCCTTCATCATCAGCGATCTGACCACCGGGGATCCCGAGGACTCTGATGGGGACGACTTCCTGCCACAGCAGGCTCTAAGCATACCCAAAATGGGTGACCTGCTGGCGCCGCTGGACGAAATGAGCTACTGCAGCGACCACAGCGAAGACGACGACGATGCCTCGCGGGCGGTGACGCCGCTGCCCGATGACACCAACAGTGAGACTTCATTCTCCTTCTCCCTCTCTCACACTTACCATCCCTGATCCTTTTTAGTCTTCCTGGGCGAGGTGATTGATTCCTTGACCCGCGGCTACCGGGAAAAGTCCAATCCCGACTTTCTTATCCTGGAGATCAACTCGTCGCGTTATGCCTACAACATGTCCCTCAAGGAGGTCAACTTCAATGTGGTAAAGGCCGTCTTTGGCATGCAAAGCATTGTGGAGCCGGCGAACAGCAATGTTTTGGTGGCCATAAATGCCGCCTTCAAGCAGCTGGGACCGGTAGTCTCCAATTATATCAAGAGCGAGGATGCCATGCTGGACTGCCTCAAGGCACTGGAGGTGCTGTCTATCTCCTTCTCTTTCTATTCTCTCTGGTAACTCTTTGTTCTTTTTCCATTCAGGACGTTTACGAGGAGAACCCGCTGGTCAGGGAGAAAATCTCGCAGATTGTCCACTACCTGTACGACAAGGACTTTGTGTCCGAGGATGCCATCCAGGCCTGGTACGAGCAGTTGGACGACCAGGAGCATGCTCAGCTGCGCCAGAGCCTGGCCAAGCTGGTCCAATGGCTGGACCAGTCCAGCGAAGAGGATGACGACGATGACGATGAGGATGAGGATTAACTACACTTTTGGCTAGCAATTCTAAACGACTTTCTGCTCCTGCTTTTTGTGACTTTGTAAATTCCTGAGATCATGCAATGGTTTCACCGAAAGATAATTAATAAAAGCAAATTAAAATTAAAAGAAAAAAACTGAAAAGCTTAAAGGTGATCGATCCCTTTGCCAAAATCCAGAAAAGTCTACATTTAATTTGAAACTCTTTATTGCCGGGGCTTTTCTATACAACTCTTAATGCATTCCTTAAATTTGCTTTAATAAATTCTTAGCAGATTCTGCATTAGATAATCAAAGGGAGATGATGGCCTCTGCTTCCACTTTTTGTGTACACAGTGGAAGCCAAGGCTTGCGGTTGCTGCTTGTTGCACCTTCTATTGCAACGTTGGAGTTTTTTTTTTTTGTTTAACCTAAGGGAGAATAAAAGTGGGGGACAAAAAAAAAGGGGAACGGGGGAGAGGGACTACCATCTACATCCTCTACTTGACGTAGACGAACTCATCCCCGGAGAGGTCGGCCGACATTTTCAGCTGCTGCAGTTCCTCGTCGGCCATTTCGTCGTCCTCCGTTTCGGTATTCGAAAGGAACTCCTCCTCGGACTCCTTCATCGACTCGATGGTGATCTGGGTGTCGTCGGTGGCGGCCGCATTGGGTGACTGTGAATGCTCTGGCTCATGCTCAGGCTCTGGCTCCAGATGATGCTCCTCCATTTCGGGCTCTGTCTCCTCTTCTGCCTTCGACTTGTGCTCCTGCTCCTTCTCCTTTTCCTCCACCTCCTCCTCCTTCTGACTTCTGTCCAGTTTCTCCTTCTTCACCTCCTCTTTCCTTTCAGCTTCCGTCTCCGTCTCCGACTCTGGGTCTTCCCTTTTGTGTGGCACCTTGCCAGGTTCCTTGCTTCTCTCTTCCGACTGCTGCTTCTGCTCCTTCTCTTTCGTTTTCGCCTTCGAGCTGTCTTTGGACTCGTCCTCCTGCTCGTGTTGCTCCTCCTCGTCCTCCTCCTCATCGTCCTCCTGCTTCTCCTCCATACTCCTGGCAATGTCCTTGGTAATGTACTCCAGCCGCGCCTGCACGCTCTTCCTGAAGACCTCGCTATTGTCGCTGGAGAAGAGATTGGAGCGCACCTCCTCGAGACAGCCCTCGAAGACCTTGTTGTCGCCGCTAAGATTCTGGGTGAGGATCAGCAGCGTGGTTAGGTTCTTCAGGAGACGAATCATGCGCGGATTCTTAACCAGCCCCTTGTTCATCTCGTCCACCGTGAGGGCAGCCTTGGCCCGGCACTCCTCGCGCATATACGTCGGCGAGATCATGGCCTGGACATTGGGATTGCGCGTAAGGCTGGAGGAGAGCTCCTGGACCTTGGTCAGCTCGAACATGAGATCGACGTTGTTCTTCTCAATGGACACAATGTTGTAGGCATATTGTCGTTGAAAGTTATCTGCAATCTGGCGGCGATGGCACTCTCCGTTCTCGTCCTGGTTGATCATCTCGGCTAGGGCCAGTTCCGCGGTGCTGTTCATCTTGTTCAGCCGCTGGATGCGATCGGCCTTCACCGCAATGTGCTTCTGCAGGTGGACCAGGTGCTCGAGCAGCGTGCTCGAGTAGCTGTGCCGATGCTGATGATGATGATGCCGGGCCAGCTGCTGCCGGATGGGGCTTTCGGAGACCGAATCCTGGCCCAGCAAGGGATCGCTCTTGTTCAGCTTCATGCTGAGCGCCTTTCGGGCATCCGCATTGTTGCTGGCCAGATGATGCTTCTGGGGACTGCCAGCACCAGCTGCTCCTCCTCCTCCTGTTCCTGGCCCCGTCCCCTTCTCGATCTTCTTCTGCAGATAATTGCTGGAGAGGTTGGCCGTGAAGCCCAGGTTGGTGGTAAAGCCGAGATTGTTCGTCTGATAGATGCACATCAGGTTGGGCCGGAAGTCCTTGGTGAAGCTGTGCAGCGGCAGCATCTCGTGGAAGTTCTCCGACACGATCTCGTAGTCCGGCACGGCGTGAGTGCCCAGGCCCAGTCGCTCGAAGGTCACCCGGTACATGGCGTTCAGGGAATCGTAGGCAGCCACTGTGCCGGCAAAAATCCCGTCCTGGGGTGAACGCAGCCTGGCCGTCACCTTGGTGCCCAGCGGCAGCGGCATCGGTATCTTCTCGGGCATATCCGACAGCAGCATTGAATCCTTGAGCTCGCCGGGCTTTCGGGACTGCAGGGTCCTGATGAGCTGCCGCTTGCGGTCCAGCTCCTTGCGCTCCTCACTGAAGAACTTGGCCGAGCAGCGACGCGGCCTGCCCATCCGCCGCCTAATGTTGATCCACTCGTGGCGGGTGAGCAGGCGGGGGACCAGGCGTGGCGCCAGCTCGTTCACATGGGTCATCACCTCGTCCCGGCTCTCGAAGAGCGGCTTGTCCACATACGAGTAGAACCACTCGGCAATGGCCCACTTGTGCGCCTTGGGCAGCTTGAGGACATTCCGTAGGCGCATCCCAATGGACTGACCCAGTCGCTTGTGGGCCGCCGCATGGGCCTCCGCCTGGGTGGCCTCCTCCTCGGCGGCGGCCACTGCTGCAGCTGCTGCCGCCGAACCCTTGCCACCAATCAGGTGGGCCCCGCGGCCGCTCTTCACCAGCCTGCCGGATGTCTGCAGTTTGCCCGCCGGCGAACCCTTCGATGGCGTCTTCTTGTGCCTGCCCAACTGGGCCGGCTGCTGCTGCTGACTGCTGGCCGAGTTGGAGCTGGAGCCGTCACTGGAGCGCATGTAGCGGGAGACAACACCCTTGCGCTTCTTCAGCACCTTGGAGGGCGTCAGCGGTGTCTTCTGGGCGGAGCCTCCGCCGGCGGAGAGCGGCGGTCGTCCGGGCATCTTCTTGGGCGCCAGACTCATGCGGAGCGGCTTGTCATCGTTAATGATGTTCTCGTCGTAGAACAGACGATTCTTTTTGCGGATGCGGGCCGGCATACCGCGGGCATTGAGGGTCAGGATGGGTGCCTTTTGCACCTTGGGCTTGGGCGGCGGGGCGCTGCCCACGCGCTGCAGCCCGAGCGTGGCCAGGCTAAAGGCCGGCGGCTCTGCCTGCTCCTCCGGTTCGCTTGTCTCATTGCTGCTATCCTGATCCTGGTCGTCGTCGTCGTCATTTTCCTCCTCCTCCTCGCCTTCGTCCAAGTGCTCCTCCTCCTCATCCTCGCCCTCGTCGAGTTCGGCGTCTGGGTCTTCGCGATCGTTGTTGTCTTCGTCCTCCACGTCCATTGGCTCCACCTTGTTGGATCGTCGCTGCTGCTGCTGCTGCGGCTGCTCGTCCTCCTCCTCCTCGCTGTGGGTGGCGGATTGTGTCCGGGCTGCAGCCGACTTCCTTCCCCGGCCTCTCTGGGCTTCGGCGACGGGCATTCTCACTGGGCGAGCAACAAAACGGCTGTAATTCAGGGAAGATAGGGGGATGAGTAAGCTTAAGTGGGAGTAGGAAATTGTCAGAGGAAAGTACAGTCTGCACCTTAGCTCCTCTGAGAGATGTACAGTGGATAGCATAAATATTCGGTTTTTTTTTTTCAACTTTAACTACCGAGAAACGACATTATGTAAAAAATGGTAAATTAAAGCTTGTTTTATTTTAGAAAAAGATAAATTAAGAGTTTATTTAAAATTAAATTATAAAAAAAATACATAAACTAAAAAAAAACTACTTTAATATTTTGTTATTTATTTTTTTAACTTCAAATGCGAAAAAAAAATAAAACAAAAGTTTATTTAAAATTAAAATTAAAAATATATATAATTAAAAAAATGGTAAATTTAATCATGGTTTATTCGGTTTTTTATAGAAAAATTAATAGTTTATCTAAAATTAAATTATAATCATACATCAACTTAAAAAAGATCAAAAGTTGAGTTACTTTAATATTCGATTTTGCCTTATAAAAAACAAATAAGAAAATAATTTATTAGGGAATTTAATTAATATTAAAAACTTGTTTCGATAACCATTTATATTTATGGTATCACAACGGATTATTCTTTGGCATATTTTTAATAATTTTTGGGTGCATTTCTGGTTTTAGGTAAACTTTTTTTTGCTTGTTTCTGCAAGTTTCTTGTTTAATTTTTAAATAAACATAAATAAATGTATATCTACAAAAAGGTAGTGCAACAACTTTTCAGATACCATTTTTTTAAATAATGTTAAGTATTATACATTTGAAATTTAAAATATAGAAAATATAGAAAAAAATATTACTGTACACTGTAAGTAAAACTACAGTGCCCACTGTAAGTAAAAGTAAAAATGCCCGAAAATTGCTCATGTTTGGTTTTGAGTTTATTTCTTTTTTTTTGTTTTTGTTTTATACTCTCCGTACATAATTGTTGTAGTTGCTTCGTTTCGTATCTTTTTTATTTTGTTTTATTTTGTGTAATACTTTAAAGGATCTCGTATATAAGTATGCATGTATGTATTATTTTCACAGAACAACAAAGACTTTTTACACACGCTTAAGCAGAAATATGACATCGAAAGAAGACGAAGAAGTTATCAATTATAGGAATTACAATAAAAGTAAGGTTCACAAAAAAAATGTATATATGTATGTAAAAAAAAAAAAATTAAACACCTGACTTCTTCGCTCTATATAATTTATTTTATTTAGTGTTTTTGTTTTTTTTTTCGTTTTAGTTTTCGTTTCGCAACTTTGCTCAATACATTTGTTTAGGTTTTCCTCTTTAGGTATATATATATAACAATACATTAGGCATAACAAATATCAATAATAATAGTAATAGTAGCATACAATAGTAATAATAATAATAGTTGTGTAATAATAATAACAGCTTTTCAATCTTTGTTTTTTTTTTATATAATTTTAATTGTTTTTCCTTTTCTTTCCTTTGCGTTGTGTGTGTGTGTGTTTTGCATCTGGTTAATTGTTGTTTACTTTGTTAATATTTGGACTTGGTTTTCTGTTTTCCTTCCGCATTTGGAAACCGAACAACAAAGCAGAAACACGAGGTGTTGTGTGGGTAAAAGTTAAGAAACTAAATCATAAAATGGACGTAGCAGGGGGGGTATTTAAACAGGGGGGCATATTAAAATCGTGTAATACATTAAAATACAGATACGGATACAGATACAGATATATAGGGTAAGTATATATATATATATAAATAAATAACAAAATGTGTGTTGTATTGAATTTTCCGTTTTCCGTTTCCTATTCTCTCTCTCTCTCTCTCTCTCTATTCCCTCTCTCTATTCCCTTCTCTTTTTAACTTAATGCTGCTTATAGTGCTTGGGTTTTCCTCTCCTCAAGTTTTCAGTGTAGTTTCGTCCTTTGACTGTTACTTTTCGCTTAGCTTTTCCTTGTTTCCATTGCCTTACTTATTTATTATTTAAGGAAACGCCAGACGTTTCCGGGTTTTATCTTTGAATAATTATTGTTTTGTCGTTTCTGCTACCTGCACTCCTGCATCCTGCATCCACCATCTACCATTCTCCATCTTCTTTCCATGTTCTCGCTGCTTTTGAAGCCGCGCTGCTGATTGCCTAATAACCTTGCCTTATGCATCGTCGCCTTCCCTAGACATTGAATCGCGTCTCGGAGCCATCGGCCAGCATCAGGGTCACCGTCCGATTGTTGATCCACACCAGCTTGGCCAGCCGCATCGGATTCAGGCGGGAGACATCCGGTATCGGAGCAGTCGAGTAGCCCTTGGTGCAGCGCGTCTGCGACTGGCCCAGACCGAACATGCCCGTCGAGGTCTGCCAGAAGGAGAGCCGATTCTCGGCGCACGAATACGAGACGAGGTACTTGCCGTCCGGCGAGAAGGCCAGCGAGGTGATGGGATGCGTGTGCGCCGGTATCATCTGGCACTTGTTCTGCCGCAGCTCATAGATGGCCAGGTTACCGCTGTTGGCCCCCACGGCAATGCGCCGGGTCTGGGCGCAGTGCGAGATCTGATTGAACTTGCAGATCGAGGGACAGAGCTCCGCCAGGCCGCGACTCTTCAACTCATTGCTGTCCACACAATGCAGGGCTATGTCCATTACCTCCACCAGGAGACCGGCTATCTCCGATTGCATCTTGTCGATCAGCATCTCCACGCACTGCAGTATCTCGCCCTTGGCCTTGTGCAGGACGGACTGGGTCAGCGGCGTGTTAATGGACTGGGCATTCTGCTGCATCGTATTGTACCTGGCCACCTCACGGGCCATTGTGGTGATGAAGGCCGCCGGCCGGGCGGTGGCTATCAGGCGCAGCGCATGCCTGGCTGTCCGGCAGGCATCCGCCTGGGGTGTCAGTGGGAGCTTGTAGTTTAGATTCGGCACAGCCTTGCCCTCGCATGAGATCTCCAGCAGGCCGAGCAGCACCTTGGACACGTCCAGGTATGGTTCCCACACGGTGAATCCCCTGCCCAGCAGATCGATGGCCGCCCGACGGAGTGGCGTGTACTGTGGCAGCTTGGGGGATGGCGGCGCATACAGGAGATGGGCCAAAGCCATCGAGGTGAGGCGGGCCAGGTTGTTGGCTATGCCGAAGCCCTCGACCACGCTCGATTTCCGGCGCTCGCTGCCGGCCAGAGTGGCGCCCGTGGCCAAGCTTATGCTGCCGCGATGATTGGGCGACTCCTGCGAAATATCCTGGCCGAATTCGGCACCGATGACGCCCAGGAGTATGACCGCTGTGGTCTGCTTGCGTTTTAGCTCCGACAAGCTGGATGGTTTGCGTATTATTTCCTCCTCCTCCTCCTCGTAATCCTCGTCTTGGTGGGCATCGCCACCGGTCACTCCACCGCCGGATCCCATCCCACCGCCGCCGCCTATATTTCCACCTGATCCGCCTCCACCAGACCCAGAGCCAACGCCGCCGTTATTGGCACCCGAACCGGATCCAGCTCCGCCGCCGCCTCCGCCTGCCGGCTGACTGAGCAGGGCCAACTGCTGCTGGGCGCCGACAATCGGTTCCGTGTGCGTGTACAGCGGCAGGTACTGGGCCCAGCTCTCCACCAGCTGCTTGCGTCCCTTCTTGCCCATGCGGGTGAGCTCACCCAGCAGTATCTGCTGCGCTGCCTCCCGGATCTCGATGCAGTGGTGCTGCCAACGCTTGACCATCATCTCCACCTGCGGCCGCTTGAACTTCTTTGGCTCCAGGGCCTCGATCTTGTCCGGCAGCAGGAAGCAATGGTGGGTGGCCAGCAGACTCCAGGCGTGCTTGATCTGCGAGATGTGGTGGGCCATCAGCTCCTCGCGCTCCTCCTCGTTGCTCAGCGTCGAGTCCGTGCGCTGTGCCAGGCGCTGCAGCTTCTTGTGCTTCTCGCTGTCCGGCAGGAAGGAGGCAGCGCTCATCGAGAGCAGCGTGTTGGACATGGCCACCAGGGCGAGGATGTGATTGGTTGTCAGCGTGGTGCTCAGTTCCCAGTGCAGGCGCGATGTAAATACGGCTGTCAGGTGCTCCAGGCGCTGCAGCTCCTCGGGCAACGGACGCTTCTTGGAGCTGGAGGGCAACTGGATGCCCGGCGGGATGGCATAGTTGTTCTGCCACGTCGGCAGCAGCAGGGACATGTAGCCGGCCTTGGAGAGCACGCCGTACGAGATGGGCACTATGGGACGCAGGAGGCCCAAACGCGTCTCGCACATCTTGTCCAGATGCGGATCGAGGCCCCACGAATGGAGCAGCGAGAGCAGCAGCTGGGCCACCTCCATCACATGGGTGACCTCCATTTTGGAGGCGATCTTGCTCTTGAGATCCTGCTGCTCCTCGTGCGGCTCGACGGCCTTCTGGAGGCTCTCCACCTTCGCCTGCACCTTCTTCTCGACAATCTCCGTCTTTTCCTTGAACTTCTGGACAAGGCCATGCTTGTCCTTGTCCTTCAGTATCTTCTCCACATCCACCGCCTTGTTCTTGACCTTGCTAAAGAAGTCTCCGATCTTCTTGCTCGCATCCAGATGCATCGACTTGCCGTCCTTGGGGTTCTGCAGGTGCACTCCGAGCGCCTCCAGCGTGGCCGGCGTCATCTGGGCATACTCCTCGCTGTGCAGCTCAAAGATCAGTCCCTCGATGTCGAAGAAGAGGATGTGACTCTCGGCGTCCTTGGGATTGGTACGCAGTCCCTGGATGACCAGCGGATTGCTGCGGTGCTTCATTAGGAAGTCAAAGTTGCCCTGGTTGTGTCCCTGCAGCTGCTGGAGCTGCGTGATGCCACGCTGCGTGGCATGCCGTATGGCGTTCATGTTGCGCGACTTGAGGCCGCGGAAGAAGTGCACCGCCGGATTGGCCATGCCCATTTCACTGGCACTGGAGGCGCCATTCGATCCGCCGCCTCCGCCGGAGCCGCCATCTTCTGCCTGCTCGTCGCAGGCGGAGAGCACCTCCTCGGCCAGCATGCCGTGAAGGACGCGATCCAAGTGTCCCGTCTCCATCTGCCACACGTACACGCTGCCATCGGAGCAGCCCACGATGAGGAAGTCGTCCAGCGGGCGCCACTTGATGGTGACCACGGGGAACAGGTGGCGACTGGCCAGCGTCACGCATTTGCGCTCCTGCAGGGAGACCAGCGTTACCGAATGATCCGAGGCCACCGAGCAGATGCACTTCAGTATCCTCGGGCTGCAGCTCTCCGGCGGCACCAGGAGCTGCGTTATCTCGCCGGCATGGACACAGAATCGATGCAGCAGGCTTCCACTGTACAGATCCCACAGGCAGACGGCGAAATCAATGCCGCCGGACAGCAGATGGGACTTCTCGTACCGCGAATGGATCATTGAGGGGCAGAGCAGGCAGTTCACCCTGCCGCGGTGACCGTAGAGGATCTGATGCGAGGGCCAATCGCTGAAGTTCTGCTTGATTCCCACCAGCAGCTGCATCATCACCGTCTGGGTGGCCGGGACGATTACAATGCTGCCATCCTCGCGTCCAATCACCAGGCGACTCTGCTGGGGCAGATAGATGCTCGAGGTGAGCTTCACCGGCGACTCGGTGATGCGCGACAGCTGGTCGAGGATGCCGACGGGCGGTGGATCCATAATGGACCACGCCTCCACCAGTGAGGTACACACATGCGGTTTGAGGACACGCGGCGGCATCTGCTTGGCCTGCAGTATGCTGATGTTATCCAGCGGCACCTCCGGCACATTCCACACGGAGATATAGCCCTCGGAGTCACCGCGCAGTAGATTGTGCTGGCCGCCAGTGCCCTGGAGCAATTTCATTGCCGGCGGACACGAGAGCACCTTGTCGCCGGCGTGCTGCAGGACATAGTACAGGTAGGGGGCATCGCGGACGACGCTCTTCGAATGGAATTCCTTGTTGTCCGGAATGCAATTGGCAGGCAGCTTGTACAGATACCCCTTGCCCTCGTCCGTCCACAACATGACACGGTCTGAGGTGATGAAATCGCCGCCCTGCCACCGCTCCCGGGCGGGGGCAATGACGGAGCAGAGGACGGTGAAGTCACCGGCATCGTAGATTTGCCAGTACTTGGTGCACACGAGGAGCACCGTTCGCTGGTTCTGGGCACAGCAGTTCATGGTGATGGCGTTGAGGCATCGGATCTCCTTCGATTCGTTCTCGTAGATGGGCTCCGCATGCTTGTTCTCGTTGCCCGTGAGGGTCCACACCTTTACGGTGCCGGTGGTGGTGATGGCCAGCACCACATCATCCTTGCGACGCATCGGACGCAGCACATGGATGGCGGAGATCCAGTCCGGCTTAACCTTGGAGCTGAGCACATAGATGACCTCGAGGCTGAAGGGATCCATGACCATGATCTCGGCATAGTAGCCGATGCAGAAGAGACGCACATCCTCGCTGTTGGCCGTGTGATAGCTCTGGATTTGGGTGTGAACCTGCGGCAGCTTGACCGCCTCCATGCACTTGCCGTCCGTGAGGTCCCAGGTGCACATCTCGCCGTTCTCCGACGAGCTGACCAGAAAGCTGTTCTCCGGCAGGAGAGAGGCACGCACCAGGCACAATACCGGGGCGGAGTGTCCCACCAGGAGGCACCGCGGCGACATCTTCAATGTGCTGGGCTCCACCTGCCACAGGCAGATCTGTCCATCGTAGCAGCCGGTAACTAGCGTCAGCTGGTCATCCGATAGGAACACGCTCGAGATGCAATGGGTGGGGGCTGTGGGTCCCCAGAGGACCACGGGCACCACTAGATTGTTACTCACCATGGTGCTGGCTTGATCAGGCTGGCTTTTACCTACTCAGAGCACCGTCGTGCTCCAACTGCTGCTGCTGCTCCTCCTCCTTGATCTCCTCTTCCCTCGATCTCCGGCTGCTGCTGCTACTGCTGGCTCTGTAAAAATTGTTCTTGAGTAAACATTTGCTCACGTCCACAGCCACATACACCCGGGCAATGGTGTGGTAGATGGTTGCGTCGTCGCCTGTGTGCGTTCTAGTGCGTGCGGGGTACAGTGAAAGCTGCTAATCAGTGACTCACTCGCTCGCTCACCGTCCAAGGTTGACTTGACCATATTCTAGGTCTATTTAAAACTAATTATATTCGACTAGCAAATGGGTTTTAGGAAGCTCTGCTAGTATTTGGGCCCTTAAGAACTGTCTAAACTGAGAAACCTTCTTACTGGTCTAGTTGTTTACTAATTGAGCTATTAATTTAAACTAAGAAACCTTTCATTACTTAACCGTCCAGGACCCAAAAGTGTCTTGAGGCACTATTCACAATTCCAAACATAATAAAAGCTCTTTCTAAAGTATAAAAAATCAATTTGGAAAAATCTTTATGAATATTAGAGATATTGTCTTTTAAATTTATATCGTTATTTTATGATATTTATCGTTTATTATATATGAAAAAAAATATTTCTGAAACCAATAATATTTTTTCCAAATTTTAAAAACTGATTTTAAAGAGCAAGAACTGTTTTTAATTCCAAAAATTTTAAAATCCTAATGTAAAGGAAATTTTCTGAGATAGGATTTGAATTCAAGGCATTAAAAACCATCCGCTTCTTGGTTCCAAAAAGCTGTGTTATCATCCCCATATAAAGCTAATTTCAAGTGTTAAGCTTAAAGGAAATTATAGGGTAAACAAGATTTATGAAGGCTATAGTTCTAGTTACAGGGTAAACTTAATTTCTTAGGGCCAAAAAGAACATAAGTTAGATGCTACTCCTATTTCATAATCATACTTTGAGTCCTCTGTTTTTCTTTTTATGTAAAAAACCCATATATAGCCTTCTTGAAGCTTCCTCAACTCTAATCCTTGGGAAAATGCGTTGCCGAGGGCCCTAAGTAATGGCTATTTTAAAAAGTTTCCCAATAGAAACCAAATTTATTAGAATATGTCAGAGATAAGGGTTCTCCCTCTCTCTCTGGACTAATGCCAGGTGACAACACTTGTCCCAGCAAGCGAGCTTATCGAATCAAAGTGAGTTCCAGGCCAACCTGTGACAGCCTCCACTGTACGGCAAAGATAAACAAGGAACGAGGGGACCGGACTCTCGGCTCCGATTCAAGTTATACAATGCACAACCTTGGGAGATGGAGCGCTCTAGGAGCGGAACGGACATCGGATACGAGTTTGGCATATGGAAATGCTGAATAATCTGAATATGGGATGTCTCGCCAATTGAAAGACGATCAATTAATTGGACAAAAGTGGGAGAAGCGGCGACAATTTGGCATCGCAATTTGAGCGGATTTTTTTTTATTATTTTTGCTATCGCACACACACAAAAGCACACATATAGCCAGCACACTCGACTGGCACGCACACAGGGACAAAACAAATAATAATTGTAGATAACTTGGCATTTAGCTAACATTTTTCAGCCGTTTTCCGTATTGGGGTGGCGCGCGTGATTCCTCTTTTTTTTTGTTTTTGGTTCGAACTTTTTATTGCCCGCTGCTGCTGCTCACGATGATGATTATTGATCCTGATCCGCGGACATGCTGCATTCCAGGGCGGACCTCAATGTCGTCGTCGCACGATTCTAATTTATGGGCGAGCAGACGACCAGAACAGCGCAGCACAACCACCCCCCGTCGGAGCACAGACACAGTTTTCTGCCGCCGCCTCTGCTTGGTTCCACAATTACAACACACACGTTGCTGCCTGCTGCTGCTGATGTTATTGTTGTTGCTGCTGCTGCTGCTGCTGACTATTGTCGCTGTCTGTATTTGTTTTTGTTATTGGCCACTTTTTCGTATTATGCATATTTCCATTTTTCCCGTAGAACTGTTGCTGCTGCTGCTCCTTGCACTTTACTTGCTAAATTACGGTTACTCGTGTACAGCACTTGGTTGCTGTCCCGTTGTTTTTTGCTATATTCCGCTAGACGTTGCTTCGTTTTCGTTTTAGTAAGATTTCTTTTTCTATTTTTCTATATTTTTTTTTGTACACGACAGAGAGGCGCACACGAAAGTGTTTTATCGACCGTGGGCCCATAAAAAAAATTTTCGATAGGTTTTGCGTGTGCGCAGAGTTGTCGCGGCGCCGTGGGTATCGCCATTGCCTTGCGAACGGCGACAACTCTGCCCTAAAAATTTAATATTTTCCACAAATTGTTTATAATTTCACAGATATCACTAGGCTGGCATTAAATCTAGCCAGCAAACATTAGGCACTTGGGGGTTAAATTAACTGGGAAGGTTTTGGCGCATTCACGAGGGCTCCAAAGGCTAGCCCACATGCCTGCTTTCACAATGTTGTTACTTTACCAACCAACGGACATTACTCCCGCACCCGGATGACATATTGCGAAATGCCTGGAGCTGGGCTCGGTAAGATCGTCCGGACGATATAAACCTTGTCTGGACAGATAATTGGCGGGTATTGGTTGGTGGTTTTAACCGGAGAATAGCCACCAAAAAAGATTCAACTTGTGTCAATTGACAAGACGAAGGTGATTCGATGTTGTTTGCTGGCGAAACAGAGGCTTGCCCAGTGGCTGGCCCCGTATTTGGCCTTAAAGCTTTAGTAAAACTTACTCCTTGTGGAGTTACTCACCGCTGGGTGCAGTTTCTGCAATTGTTGGTTAGCCTGCTCCTTGTTTATTTTGAATTCCAAACACACAACACAATGCCGTAATAGAGCTGGGAAACTATCGATGGTACTATCGAGGTATCGACTTTTTCCTTTTTTTGAGCCACCATCGATAGTTTTTTATCACTATCGATAGTACGGGACTATTTTTATATCTCTGCTTTGTTGCTGAAATTTAGTAAGAAAAATGCAAACAAATATATATATATATGTATATATATATTTTTTTTTTTATAATAAAAATGTATTCTAAATTAACTTAAATTGGAGTTGGTGGTGAAAAATATTAACTGAATCTCAAAAGAAAGGGTGCGTCTACGCCACGTCTTCAGAGTCTAAGCGTATGTTTAGCAATGGTAATACAATTTTATTTGTGCAAAGTTGCTTGGATAGAATATTTATGTTAATTACTTAGTCAAAACATATTGAATAGTATTATAATTCTATTTGAAATTGCTATAACTTTAATTTGCAAAAAGAATCGTAAAAAAACGATACTATCGATAGTATCGAATTTTCGTTTTCAAAACATCGAAAATATCGAATGGTGTCACTATCGATAGTTTCCCAGCTCTATGCCGTAAGAACACACACTTTTGAATGGCCAGCAAAGAAACTGAGATTGGTGCTGCCAACTCGGGTCAAAGTAAAAGGCGCGCGTGCCGCGCAATAGAGCCACGAACAATCGATTTCATTTAAAGTCGTAAAAACCGTACTTAAAGAATTTTACTACATTTATTTCGAATTTAAATTGATGTTTTGAATATTTTATCGGCTATTTGGATGGTGTTTTTGGTTGAAATAGAGCTGGTTGACAACTGCCAACCTGTATCTACACGCGAATCGACCACCCTGCCGATAGTCCGATAGTTCTTTGGCCACAAACAGCTGTTAGCACTCTACAGTTGGGCATAGGCGGTTATCGTAGTGGTTTTGTTACGATGCAAACATCTCTTTCATTATATTTAAATTAATTTTATAAAAATTAATTTGTTAACTTTTAAGATAATTTAAATAATATAATTAAGCTAATCACACACAAGCTAAAAACCTTTTGTTATCCCAATTTTTGTTACTTCTCGTAACTTACCCCGTGCAGGGTATTCGCGAATTAATGCCACTGCCCCGCGATTTGCCGTGTTTTGGTTTTTGCGACAACGTAGCCGCTTTGACGACTTCTCCCACATCCACGCTGGCTATGGCGCACTGACCATGCCCATAATTGAATTAGCGCCACTGATTGACTCCTCCTCCGACCGAAGCAACGATGCAGCATTGGATCTACGTCTACAAGTTGCTGCTCTGCACGGTCCTCCTCCTCCTGCTGCTGCTGGCAAGCGATGTCAGCGGTCAGAAGCACTTCACCAGGGCCCGGAAACTGGAGCTGAGGTGGGTACTCCTCCTGGAGGAGTTAACCCAACTGCCAGTGCTAACCTCTCTTTTGTAATTTCTCCAGAGAGGATGTGCGCCGCATGTTCCAGCACGCCTACGAGGGCTACTTGCGCCACGCCTCCAACTACGACGAGCTGCGTCCGCTCACCTGCGATGGCCACGACACCTGGGGCAGCTACTCCCTGACGCTGATTGACGCCCTGGACACGCTGGCCGTCATGGGTAACTTCACGGAGTTCCAGCGAGTCACCCAGCTGCTGGAGCAGAAGATGAACTTCGATCGGGACATCAATGTGTCCGTGTTCGAGACAAACATCCGCATCGTTGGTGGCCTACTTTCCGCCCATCTCCTTTCTAAACGGGCCGGTCTTGATCTAGAGCAGGGCTGGCCCTGCCAAGGACCACTGCTCCGTATGGCGGAGGACGTGGCCCGGCGGTTATTGCCCGCCTTTGACACGAACACGGGAATGCCGTACGGAACGGTGAACCTGCGCTATGGCGTGCCCAAGGGGGAGACTTCGGTCACGTGCACGGCTGGAGTGGGGACTTTCCTCATTGAATTCGGAACTCTGAGCCGGCTGACCGGCAATAGCATTTACGAGGAGGTGGCCATGCGGGCGGTCCATGCTCTTTGGGCTCACCGCTCCTCCATTGGTCTTTTTGGCAATCACATCGATGTCCAGAGCGGACGCTGGACAGCTCTTGATTCGGGCATCGGCGCCGGTGTGGATTCCCTTTTCGAGTACCTGGTGAAGGCCTCCATGCTGCTCAACCGTCCCGAGTTGCTGGAACTCTTCCACGAGGCCCGCTCAGCCATTGACAAGTATATGCGGAAGGAGGACTGGTACGTGTGGGTCGGCATGAACAAGGGCCACGTCACCCTGCCCGTTTTTCAGTCTCTGGAGGCCTTTTGGCCCGGCATACTCAGCATAGTTGGTGACACGGAGCCGGCGTTGCGCACCATTTCACGGTACATTGGTGTGTGGAAGAAGTACGGCTTCCTGCCGGAGTTTTACAACATAGCCGCAGGGGAGGCATCGCCCAATCGCGAGGTGTATCCCCTGCGGCCGGAGCTCATCGAGTCGGCCATGTATCTGTATCGGGCGACGCGCAACGAATATCTCCTGGAGCTGGGCGAGCACATGCTGGAGACGATTGAGTTTAGTGCCAAGACCAAGTGCGGATATGCCACGGTAAGGGGAGTCGAAGTCAAAGGTTTTGTGATAAATAGTTGGGGGATTTTAGGATATTTAAGAAAATGCTTTCTTTGTCTTTCTCTTTTAGATTCGCAATGTGGTCACCCACGAGAAGGAGAACCGCATGGAGTCGTTCTTCTTGGCGGAGACCAGCAAGTACCTGTATCTTCTCTTCGATGAGGACAACTTCCTGCACGACGACGGCTCTGGCGGTGAGTTGGTATCCACCGAAGACGATGTGTGTGTGGTACAGGCTGGCGCCTATATTTTTAACACGGAGGCCCATCCCATGGACATGTCTGCCTTGCACTGCTGCCATGCCCACAAGGAGGACATATATGCCGGCCTGGATCTGCAGCGATTCAGTGTGCGTTCCATTTTCGAGAGAAGCAGAGAACGTCAGGTGGCTGTGCAGGAACAGTGGACGCCACAGTGTCATCCAGGGAATTACGAGCATTACTACGAGCAGGAGAGAGAGAGGGACGGGGAGAAGACGGAGAAGGCTGCTGGCAAGGATAATGGCGAGTCGGCAACCACAACCATGGCCGTAGATATTGAGGTGTTCGATGAGTTCCAACAGCCCGCCGGCGATCTGCTGGTCAGCAACTTTGAGCGGATACGCGAGGAGCGGGAGCTGAACCAGAGTCTGCAGCGAAGCGAGGTGCCGCGCAATCAGCTGACTGTAAGTGACCTGGACGACTTCTTTGCCCAGCGAAGGGAGAACTTTGCCAGCGCCGCCGAAGCCCTCAACTATGTGCTCTCCTTCATGGGTAACTTTACCATGGACGTGGCCTTTATCCGGGGACTACAGCTTTATGACACCAACATCAGCAGTGTCCTGGGTCCAGGTGCCCAGAAGGAGTACGAGTCGCGCATGCGATCCCTCTGGCAGCTGTACGAACTGGAGCAGCAGTATGCGGCCAATATTCGGCTAATCCAGGGCCTGGGCTTGCTCAGTTTCCAGGCGGACGGCGAACGCATGCATGGCCACTTGGCGAATGTGCTAGAGAGCCTGGACAGATCGTCATCTTTTGAGGAAGTGCAGACCAATGGCTCCTCCTCCTCATCTGCCTCCCCATCAATGCCTTTGACCGATATCCGGCAAGTAATCCTGCAAGCACGTAATGGTTATGCCATGGCCATAGTCAATACCACTGCCATGCAGGAGTTTGCCCAACGCATCTACCTCTCTGGCACCACAGATGCAGCGGGACGCTATCGACCGCTGCTGGAGCCCGATGAATTGCGTCAGGAGGACCGCCTGAGGCCCATGAAGCCGGCCGAGGAGCGTGAACTCTTTCGCTACGCCCGACGCATTATTGATTTCCGAAAACGCATGGCCGAGACGGTGGACCGTTTGCAGACCCTGATGCAGGAGACTCCACTGGCCGCCAAGAGCAAGGAAGCTGCCGTTAAGGAGGATGCCCATCATCAGGCATCTGGCCAAGCGGAGGTGGCCACTGTCTATGCCGATAGCAAAGCCAAGGCGCTTGAGGTCATGACGACGGCTCAGCCTGATGAGTCCAAGCCCCATAACCACCAGAAGGAGAAGAAGCAGCTCACGGAAACTACTACTGCTGCTGCTGCTGATTTGGAAATGGAGCCCGAGGAAACCGGCTCCGTTTGGTCGCAGTTCGTTCAGACCATACTGCGTAAGACCACCGTGCAGCGGGTCAAGTTCGATGAGGCCGTCCTTCTAGAGAAGACGCGCAAGGCTTTGGAGAAATATGCCGATAAGGAGTTGCCTCATCATCTGTTTGGCTGCCATCGGCCGGAGTATATCGAGGCCTTTGCCTATCGGGACTTTTATCCAGATGCCCTGTAGTCCTGTAGAATGACACCTCCTAAACACGACTGATATATGTAGATATATGTATTTAGTTAAGTTAAGGGGCTTGGCTTGGCTTGGCTTGGCTTGGCTTTTGGGAGAAGCAGAGAATCCTCAGACATCTCGCAGAGATTTAATTGCTCTTTGGGGTATGGATAAATACCTCAGCTAATTGGGAAAAGGTGGTAGACAACACTGGCCTTTCATGCATTTTTTTTTAGCTTGTTTTTAAATTAAAATGTTTAACAAAATAGATAAATTTAGTGTCTTTTCGATTGATTCTGAAGGGTATATATCCCCATGATTTCTTAAAATTTAAGTCTCAAAATGTTGTACATTTCTCTTTTGAAACTTTTAAGCCTTAACAATTATTTAAGAATAAATATATTAGTTTAAAGAAGCAACAGGTTTTCAGGCCTCTGTGTAAATACCCCCCGCCGCAATTAATTTATTACGCACTCTTGTATATCCTTACTCAAGACATTGCTAGGGCTTACATACATATATTACTTGTTTAAGGTCCTATACATTCTACATGTCCTGCCGAGTGCGGGTGTGCGTGCCCAGCCAAGCCTGGATTGTAATTAAATTGATTTATTTGTGTATTTATGCATTCAATTAGATTCGATTAGGCCGGAAATTGGCGACATTGAGCAGGTTGCACAACTGCGGGGGCATAAAAACGAGGATTACGACCCAGGCAGGATGTGGTAGTTGCCCCGCTCTCCGCTTTCTCCTGGTTTTGTGGCTGCGATTGTTTGGACACGCAACGCCAATCGCCCCCAAAATGGGTTTATTTTCGGAAATTGCTGTTTTACTTCAAGGATTCGGTTTTTTGGGCTTGTACCGAATTACGGCAACGACATGAAATGGAGCCAATATATATGGTTGGGGGTGGGGGGCCAAGGAACTTGCCATTTTTTAGGGTTAAACACTGCTCCTGCTCCTGCTTTTGCATTTGCTTTTACTCCATCTCCTCCGACACCCCAGCCTTTCGTCCTTTTCTCTGACGTTTTTTGCAAAACTGCGATTGTGGGTCACACCACCCGTTGAGTCTGCCCTGTGACTCCTTGGGCGGTGGGTGCGTCATGGGGATGCGTACGTATGCCGTGCTGGCAACATTGCCTGCCATCCGGCAACAATAGCAAAACTTTAATGAGTACAAGTTGCTGCTGCCAAATGAAGGCAAAAGTGAAAAGACAGGCGGCAGTAGAGGCAGCAGACAGACCTGGCCCCTGGTATTGTCCTTTCTAGCTGCAGCCAAGTCAAACGAACCGAGCACGCCACCGACTGCGGACGAAATACTTTTGTATAGAGAGGTGCTCCTTCAGGCATAGAAGGAGCAGCAGCGCAGCACACAGAAAGTGAAAATAGGAGCCACACCATGAAGCCAGGTCCCGAGGGTCCCAATGACGAGGGCGAGGGCGAGGAGGATGGCGAGGGCCAGGATCATCATGAGGGGGATCCCAAACCTTTGCCCTACGACTTTGAAAAGGAGCTCATCGAGAAATCCAATCGGCACATCAGGCTCTATGATACCTTTGTGCCAGTGAGCCAAGGTAAAATGTACTTTTAAATTCTTAAAAAATAAGCGTTACCAGAACCAACGATCTAGTCACATTTGGGTTTGCTTCCTTAACTAATTAATTCATTTTAATTAATATTTAACTTTCCAGTTTATCCCCTCACCCGAAAGTTTTACGCCCAGTTTGAGCAACGCCAGCCGCCGAATCCGTTGCGTTACCTGCCCCACACCTGGCCAGAAAAGCAGCTGATGCGCCAACATCAGCTGGCCAAAGGTGTTCCCATCCTGGAGTCACAGGTGTACGGATGGCTGCCGCTTCCGTGTCGTGATCGTGCCTCGGATTTGAATTTCCTTCATGCGCCCAAGCTGCGCTGCGGAATGACTGTGCACGGCGAGCGTTTGATGGCGGAGAGGATTACGGAGCGGCCACCGTTCAACGGACTCCGGTTCCTGCTCCACTAACCCCTTTTTCAATCACTGTGACTTCGATTTTCAAACAGACTGCTTTCTGTGCTTATTATATGTTAGCTTGAAGCCTTAAGAACTAATTAAGTTGCCCAACAAAACCAAAACCAAAACGAAAACTGACTTTTAAGGAATGCACTTTAAAGATTGCATTTTTTTTTTCATAGATTAATCAAATTATTAAAGTATATAAAAAGTGAATAATATAAATTAGTGTTTCAATCAATGAAAAACTGGCTAAGAAGTTAATTCTCGGCCAAAAAAGTATTAATTTCTTCCAGAAAACGGCTCTGTGTTAGTTTTTATAAGATTAAAAAATTTTTAAATATAATTTTTTTAATTTAAACGAAAAATAGCTAAAATATAGCTTTCCCCGGGACATGGCTAAAACGAATCGGCGCTGATGCTGATCAAGAATATATTTATGGGGTCGCAAAGGAGTTATCCTTCACCCAGAAAAAATATTATTTTATATTTTAAAATAGGATTTTTATATTGAAAACTTCTCATAATTAACTTAATTTTTTTATAAAAGGAACCTATTTCAAAATATCATAACTCGGCCAAAAAGGCCTCAATTTCAAATCGTAAAACTGTTCTATGTTAGTTTTTATAAAATTAATGAATCTGCTTACTTCATTTTAAATTTAAAAAATTCAATTTTTTTTCAATTTTTGAAAATTTTAATGATAAATAAATTTTAATTATAAAATTGTAAAAAAATGTATAAAAAATTGATTTCCCTCCGGACATGGCTAAAACGATTCGGCTGGTGATGCTGATCAATAATATACATATATGATTTATGGGATCGGAAATGACTGCTACACCCAGAAAAAATATTATTTTATATTTTAAAATAGGATTTTAACATTAGAAAACTTCTTGTGTTTAGCATTTCGAGGGTTAATTTGAAATACGATTAAGTTGGCATTCCCAAGCAACTAGTTGGCAGGCCTCCCTGAATGTTTACGTTCCGCTCTCATCATTATTTTGATTTTGATTTTTGGTGCTGTTGCTTTTGGATTACAACCGGACACGCAGCTGAGATAGCCACACGGATTCCAACTGGAATGAGCCCAGCAGTCCTTCTCTGAGATCTGACTTGGCCAACAACATGGTAGGTGTGTGTGTGGGTGTGTGTTGGTGCAGTTCGCCGGCTGCTCTCCAGAGGGGAAAAAGGAATGCTGAATGGTGCCAAAGGTCATCACGTTTGATGGCCTCAGATGGAGAGCAAATCACTATCGATTTCGGTTTCGCGATGATGATCTCCACCTCCTCCATTTGCAGGGCCATTCGAGCAAGGCGCGTAAAGCGGCCGCCAGGGAAGCCAATGCTTCTTCTGCCCAGCGATCGGCCGGAGGATCAAAAGGGGACACAGCGGAGCCCAGGAAGGCACAGCAGCAGCAGCAGGAGCTCACATCTGGGCCAAGAAAGGTTCAGCAAGAGGACTCAGCGGAGCCAAAGAAAAACACACAGCAGCAGGAGACGAGCAACGGTCATGACCAGTTCCTGGAGTCCTTGCTTCAGATGCTCTACAAGACGTGTATGTATGCCATGAAACGGGTTTTCTAGAGTCTCTTAATTAGTATAAATAATTATTTTAATTAAATTTTAACAGCTGATGAGCAGGTTTTTTTGTGTTCTATTTTTGTAATTCAAAGGTTCCGCCACTGAAATCCGAGTTTTATTACAAATTTAACTTGTATTCAGATCTTTGGACTTTGATATTACTTTTTTCATTTTTAGAGTTTAGCAAAAGTCGTATAAATATTCAAAGAATGTTTTAAACAACTTAAAAAATATATATTTTTTAAAAATAAAAGTAAACCCTACAAGAAAGGACCTTTAGGATAGGGGTAAGGTACTTAATTCTATTTTCGAAAATTTGGTTTATTTTATTTTAAAGGCTTAATATCTTAAGGATATTGTGTCCAAGTTTTACAACGATCGGTTTGGAATTCGGAATATAACTTCTTTAACTAATTCTACAGGTAATCACGTCGAGCTTTTATTTATTTAAAATTTATTATAATTCTTATTTAACAAATTAACTTGTTTTTTAGTCAAAAATCTGGTTTTTGAATTTTAATTTTAATGAAAAAATTAAGAAAAAATTTTAAAAAAAGGAAAGCCACGTGAGTACCTTGGGACACTTATCCTTTAACAAATGTATTATAGTTTCTTGATATTGGATGAGTTTATGGACAGTTAGGATGTACACCATAAGCCACCTTTTCTTTATAGAGGTCTTGGGAGATTCCCTATTATTCCTAGACCTCTAAATATTTTACAATTAATACGGAAATTAAAAAAAGTTCTTTAAATGTTGTGTTATTATATGGCATTTAATTCATTAAGCTAACTTTAGACGTTTCGCCACAAATTTTATTTGAAAAGTGACCAGTTTTTCACCGAATTGCCTTACCCCCACTTAAGTATAAACCATTTGTGGTAAAGTATATATTTTTAAAAACTAATTTTCAGGGCTACAAGTGCGACGTTGGGCTGAGTTTGTCATGTCCGAGCTGGGCGGCAGAGAGATCGTGGAGTCCACGGCCGCCTGGTGTGCCAGGAATCCTCACATTGCCATCTGCCTGTTGGCCGCTGGCTTGGTCTTTGTGCTGCCCTTCCTTATTATCTTTGGCTTCGGTATAGCCACCATGCTGATGACATTCACTGGCCTTTTGGTACTAGAAGGTTGGTTTCTGGTCAAAGAATTTCCTGTTTCCATTTATAAATGTAACGCATCTCATTGCAGGCACCCTCCTAACCATTGTGTCGATGGTGTTCTTCGCCTGCCTGGGCGGTTTCATCATTATGGTTCCTATCTTTGGTGTGGCTGCTGTGGCCGCATATTTTGGTTTTTCCCAGGTTTACGGTCTGTATGATGGCATGGAGCGCCACAAGGTCAACCTGCTCAAAATGCTCAGGGAGCCGCCTAGCAAAATTCCTCCTCCTTCATCGGTGGCCATTGCCGAGGAACCCACATCGACTACATAAGGGAATCAAGGTTTTGGATTTCCTTCGCCTACTAATACTAATTCTCCTTACACACATACAAAGTAATTAAAAAAAATATATATATATTAAATAAAAACCAGCCCTGCCAGCATTTGGAAGATTGTTAATACAAAAAATACCTAGATGAGTTTTTTTTCAAGTCCCCTTTGCTGATGGAAAAAGACTCGCAAATGACTCGTGATTATGATAAAAAAAGAATAATTTTTTAAAATAAAAGTAAGAGCAGTTCTGGATGATACAAAAAAGACTCGCTAATGACTCATGAATACGATAAAAAAGTGATTCGTTGAAATAAAATTAAAAGGGGTTTAAATGATAAAAAAAAGACTCGTAAATGACTTGTAATCACAATCAAAATCGGATTCTAATATTTCCGAATTTCAGATCCAATTTTTTGCAGTTTTTTTTTTTGGAAATGTGAGTATGATTATAGAATTTATTATTTATAAGAAATATGCTATGATTAAATAACGATTTCTAACCTAAAACAGTATACAAAAAAAAAAATCTTTCCTTAGAAAGTTTAAGTAAAACAAAACCGAAATTTAATAATATTTACGATTTAGCAATTAAAGACTATTCGTGATTAAATTAAACAAATATATCAAGGGATTAAAATCGGGCTGAAGAAGCCCAAGATAATCCAGATTCTGACATGGTTTTGGATTGAATTCCGACTATTTATCCAGGATACTGGATGCTCCTAGAGTGCCTTTGTGACTATATAAGATATCCATAGAATATAATCAGATAGAGGAGTCGACAAAGACTCGAATGTGGCTCGAAAAGTGTGCTTAAATGCTGGCTGGGAATACTATGTGGCAGGAACGCTGGCGGGATCACTGGATAGGGATCGGGATCGGGATCGAGATGGGACCGGATCACCTGGCCTGCTGTTGCTGCTGCTGCTGCTGTTGCTTCTGGCGGTTAAAGTCGGCAGCAAACTGGACATTCTGCGGACTGCTGTGGAAGAGCTGCTCCATCAGTCGCGTGCTGCCCAGGGAGTTGGCCTTGGTGCCCAGGCACATGTTGTACTGCGGCGCATCCAACTGGATGTCGCAGCTAATGTCATGGTAGATATGGACCAGCGTGGGATCCGGGGCACGGAACACGCTCAGCCGGCGCCACTGCTCGGCGGCCTCGTTGTAGTCAAAGGGCAGCTCCGCGGTGTTGGTGAGAAAGCCACGCTGCCGTGTGCCCACGCGCACAATCTTCTCCAGAAACTTGACATCCTCCAGGCCCCAGCCGGTGATGTCCTTATCGAAGCCATTGATGTCCTCATCGAGGATGTCCGACTTGTAGATGGCACAGATGCCAAAACCATATTGCCGGAAATAGCCGCTCTCATCGTCGATTCGCGGCGACTCCGACTCCTCATCCGTTGATCCTGCTCCCCCAGATCCACTGCCACGCCTCTGCGGATCGTACTGGCTGAACACAATGGGCAGGTAGACCTGCTTGCCGCGCTGCGTATGCATCCGGACTCGCTGCAAGGTTTCCACTTCAAACACCATATCCACGTCGATGAACAGAATGATGTCCTCCTGCCGTATATAAGAGGAGCGTGCTGCCACATCCAAGGCCACGCCACGTGAGAAGGTGCTGCTGCGCTGGATCCAATTCACCTGCTGGTAAACATGGCGAGCGTGCAGATCGTGCAGCAGCTGCAAATGATCGCCCAGCTCGTCCGGCGAGCCGAAGATCACCACCAGGAGGTCACAGTGCTGCTGTTCCCGGATGCAGACACGCTCGTAGGTGCCCAGGAAACGCTCAAAAGTGCCCAGGCGTCCGGCAATGGGCAGGACAAACACAATCTTGTCCTGCGTCGGCGGCAGCAGGCCGCTGGGCATGGTAAAGTGATTGCTCAGTCGGGCCATGCCATTCTGGAACAAGCTGCCCAGGAGACCTAAGTCAGGGAAGGAATAAATACAATTGGCTTGATATTTATATTTTCCAGGAGAAGTTCCCTCCTGATCCTCTTACTCTGCTGCAGGGTGACATTGTAAAAGTCCTCATCAAACTCCTTGACAAAGATCCCAGTGAAGGCGCGCTGCACATAGAGATGTCGCCGTACCGGCACCGTCATCTTCTTGCCGCGATACTTCTTGTAGATGAGCAGCAGATCCAAAATCAGATCCTGACCATGCAAGGCATCCAGCCGATGGTAGCCATAGAGCAGCTCCCGGAACTCAATGACACGCCCACGCTGACGCGAATAGTTGTTGATATTCTCCATCACCTCGGTAATGACATCCTCGAGACCCTCCCTCATGGCCGAGTCGATCTTCTGCTTGGGATTCGCCGAGCTGGCCGAGTACAGGCTGCGGGCAATGAAGGACCAGTCCAGCAGGTCATCGGTGCTGCCGGGCACGAATTTATTTAGTTCCGGGCTGATGCCTGCAAAAAAGAAAATGGAATGTATTAAAGCTTAAGCTTGGTTGGGCTAAAAACCAGGTTATCTTCTCCCCAAAACCCAGGAGGGAGTCATCCCCCCCGCCGTCTAAGTTGGCCTTTAAAAGGCCTCGTCTTTGACTGTCAGTTGGCATTCGCATTTATTCACTTTTGCTTTATTTATTTATTTTTTTCCCGGGGCCAAGCAAGATGTTGCCCAAGCTGATCGCTCTCTTGCCCGTCGTCATCTTCGTCTTGGTCACTGGTGAGCCCGAGGTAACCGAGGAACCGCATACGGAGCACCTGGTGTCCTTTTGGATGGGTCAGGCACAGGAGCAGCTGCAGAAGCGTTTGGCCAGAACCAAGGACTCTGTTGTGGATCGACGCCGCGCCAAGAATGTGGTGGTGCTCCTGGCCGATGGCCTATCCATTACCACACTCACGGCTGCCCGCATCCTCAAGGGACAGCGCGGTGGCGGCAGCGGCGAGGAGGCTCTACTTGCTGTGGAACGCTTCCCCTATGCCGGCCTCAGCAAGACGTACTGCGTCGATGCCCAGATACCCGACTCGGCCTGCACATCTACCGCTTATTTGGGCGGTGTAAAGACTCGGGTTGGCTGCTTGGGCCAGAGTGCCAGCGGTGAGCCGGTGGACTCGTTGATGCAGTGGGCCCAGCTGGCGGGCAAGGCCACCGGAGTGGTGACCACCACACGGCTAACAGATGCCAGTCCCGCCGGTGCTTATGCCCATGTCCGGCGGCGTGGTGAGGAGCTGGAGATAGCTCGACAGCTGGTGGAGGAGGAGCCGGGACGTAACTTTAAGGTGCTCCTGGGCGGTGGCCTGGGCAAATTTGCCGAAGAGCGGCGGGATGGCAAGGATCTGTTGAACCAGTGGCGTCAATCGAATCCCCAAGGATGCTTCTGCCGCTCATTAGCTGAACTGAAGAATTGCTCGGGAGATGGCAGCCTGCTGGGCATCTTCAGTGATAGCCACATGCCGTACCATCTGGCCGCCACGAAGGAGCAGCCGCGTCTCAGTGACATGACAGCGGCCGCCTTGGAGAAACTGGAGCAGCAGAGTCGGGCCGATGGCCAGGGCTATGTTGTGTTTATTGAGGGCGGGCGGATCGATCATGGACACCACGAGACGCGGGTTGGCTATGCCCTGGACGAGAGCCTAGAGTTCGATGAGGCCGTGGAGACGGCTGTCCGGATGACCGATTCCGGTGAGACTCTGCTGGTGGTCACCTCCGATCATTCGCACACGCTGACCATGGCGGGCGGCGCTGTGCGTGGCACACCCATTCTGGGCATGGACGAGCAGCAGCGGGACGTGGATGGTGTGCCCTACAGCACCCTCAACTATGCAGTGGGCAAATGGCAAAGCGCCGACAATGCTGGTCGAAGGACGAGTCCCAGGAATAAGCTGAGTCCCAGTGAGAGCCATCGTTTTGTGGGATCTTGATGTGACTTTTTGGTTGACCCTCTTCTCTTGCAGCCTCCTTTACACCCAGCTATATCAAGGGGCGAAAGGGGGTCCATGCTGGCGAGGATGTGGCCGTGTTTGCCATGGGCCCGCAGGCTCATCTCTTTGGCGGCGTCATGGAGCAGAATCTCCTGCCCCACCTAATGGGCTATGCTGCCTGCCTGGGCACGGGCGTGACACTCTGCAACCAGGATCAGCAGAAGCAGAAGGAGCCTTAGGTCCTTCGATCATTTTGGTAAATTGTGTGTTGTTCGTGTGTGTAGTTCTTTCAAATAAATACCATTTTTCAAGGATATATATTATGGGGGATATAGGGGATATGGGAGGGGTGTTAGTAGGGTTTATAGTATGGTTTATAGTATGGTTTATAGTAGTGGTCTTACCCAATATATTGTGATCCTGGAAATGCCGCTTGCCCGTGTCGCTTTCGGGCGAGGCACTGGGCAGCATGTAGGTGCTCTCGTCCGGCACCTCTAGGTACTTGGCCATACGCTTGATGTCTCTATGCAGAAGCAGTGACTCCTGACGCATCTCCTCGGCTTTAAGACCCTGTCAAGACAAATGTTCTTAGATATAACCAAAATATTCTTAGATATATGCTAACAAATGCTAGTTAATTCCCAAAATATAGAATAGTTGAATTTATTTTTTTCTGATTGCAGCAGTTAAAGAATCTACTCTTTATATTATCTATATAATATTTAGATAATATCTTTATAATATCTTTATTATATATGCTTCCTAACGTACCTGCACGTAGGAATGAAGTCTATACATAAGTGGAGCCTGCTTAATGGGATGCAGGGTAATGGCATTGTGGATCTCCTTTCTTTTCAGCTTTCCAGTGTACGCATTCCGGCCACTGGAGTTGTGACGCAATATATACTGCATCTGTGGGATATAAAATATATAATTAAAAAATAAAATATAAAACAAAATCATCAAGACAATCATTTATGGACATTATTCATGTTCAAGATAGGGATGCTTATGGAAATGACAAGTTTAAAAGGATATAAATATAAAATACAAAGTCTTAAACCCACCTCATAGTTCCAGGTACATGGTATTCCGGCAAACTTTTGCACACACCTGCCCACCTCCACATCCTCGTGGGTGCTATAGAGGTTCTTCAAACAAGTTGGAATGTGTGGGGCCACGCGGCGCAGCGTCTCGCTGCTGAGGATCACCCCCGGACCGCCCATGCAAAAGTTCTCGTCAAACTCCAGGGAGAGCAGGCCAAACTCCTCGGTATTACCCTTGCCCGCCTGGCCTATGAACTGCGGCTTGGAGCTGTCGATGGAACGCAGAAAGCGCTCCAGCTTATCGGGCTCCATGTAGACATCGTCGTCGGCCCGGATGAACCACTCGAAGCGGTCAATAAAGTGCTCGTACATGTAGTGCAGCATCATGAAGGACTTCTTCTGCGGCGGATATCGATCGTCCACGTTGCGCAGCCCCACCACTGGCAGGTCGTCCGAGTAGCTGCCCTCGGAGCTGAAGAAAGCCATCCGGCCGGGCACCTCCTTGCCCCACGTATCGTACACGGCTCGCGCCCTGCCCTCCAGGAAGCTCTTGGCCGTCATTACGCCCACAAAGACCAGATTCCGCTGCGAGTTCTGGATGGTGTCCTCCTCCCGCAGCCCAATAATCTCCGCCGGTGACTTGAGGTTTGTGGGACGCAAACTGCATCGTTTCACGTACTCCAACGCCCGGTAGTTCTTCAGCACGGTGCCGATGCACAGGCCCAGGGCGATCCCGAAGCAGGCAAAGATCAGCGTCTTGCGCTTCGTCATCGTGTGCGTCATCAGCATGGCTGATTGTTCGGAGATAATTCCCCAAAATCCCAAAACCAAATAGGTATTTCCTTCAGGCGCCGTTCATGGAAAAGCAAATCTCTTTCTCTCTCTGTATGTATATGTATTTCTGTGGAGGAAAACATATGGGGGGAGCGTTGGTGAAATTGGTGGCACGTGCCGTTAAATATTACTCATCGGATCTGAACTAGGGAAGGCACAGGAAAAATATTTCCCCTATTTTATGGACCCTACCAGACGTAAACATTGCTTTATTAATCATAATAATAGACTTTAAATAATACAATTAGGGGTATGGGTTCAGGGAAAAATGTGGGAATTTTGAGTAAATAAAATTTAAAAACTTAAACTGATATAATGAGTATATATTTAAAACAACATTTATACTTAAGTAAGTAAGTAAAGAAGAGCCAAAGGCTAGTTTTAGGTTGAGTAACTATGTGAAGCACATATTCAATAGCACTTATGAAATAGCACAATCATGTACACAGCCACATGTACTTGCCATTGCAAAAACCTAAGGCCGGCAACCGTCACTTCATTCCGGGGATGTTAGAACCAGTTGGGAATTATAAGTGCAGAGATGTGAAATATTTTTCCGCAAGAAATTTTACCAGCAAAACAAGTAAAATTAACCCCCAATTGAAACTGAAACTAAACATAGGAAATCGACTTAAATTTAGGAAAAATAGAAAAATTAAATCGAATTTTTTTTTGTATGTGTAAAACTATGCTGGAACATTTAGATAATAATTATTAATTATTTATTTTTAATTAAATATAAACAAAATATGCCTAATGTATAAAAATAATAATATGCCATGCGCCCTTATCATTTACTTAAGAGCTCCCCTCTATAATGGTTTCCTAGAAACTGAATGGTTTGCTACGAAATCCGATTCCATCTTCCTTACACTGCGCCACTCGAAATGGCTGCGTGTGTAATGTACTGAAATCCGATGGCAAATATTTGAGATGGAATTGGAGTTGGAGCCTCCATTACGACGCACTGGGTGTCCGGTGCAGGGCGCGATCTTCGCGACACTTAAGCCCAGATCGAGAATAAACGCCGAAGCCCAGTCCCAGTCTCAAACGCAGACAGCGTACAAAATTCTATTTTTAAATTGAGGCGATCCGGTAAATTGGACTGCAGAGAGACCTCTGTTGTGTCCGGCACAATTGAGAGCACGCCAGGCGGACGGACACCTTGAGGAGGGGATCTGGATCTCGAGCGCGTATCTCTTGGATAGCACGAATCTCGAATCTAGATGGTGTGTGCCTCGTCCAAAGCCAAATAATAATTAAATAAACAAACAGCTTGGCAAAACTATTTGGTTTACAAATCAAAGGCTGGCGGTGAACGTAAACTGGAACACGCACAAACACATTTTGAAGGCGGAACAAAAGGTGTTTTGCTGCCATTCCATTAGCTTTTCTATTTGATTTTCTTTTTAAGGAAAAACAGATAAAGTACTTGGGGTTTTCTTTGGAAAATATCTGACGGTTAACTCTCACTCTCAGTTTTGGGGAAATTCAAGAAAAAACTCTCTTAGTTTATGTAAGTTTCAAATCCTTCTTTTTGCTTGTTGGTAAAGTATCTTTAATGGTTTAAAAATATTTAAAATAAGCTAAATTTAAACCCACGTTTGGTATTAAAATTTTATAAATTATAGTATTCAAAGAACCTCAAAGAGAAGTCAATCTAAGTGCTAGTAAATATTTATTTTCCGTGTAGTTGACGCACAAGCTGACGCACATTTTGCATGCCTGTCGACAGGTGCGCGACCTTTGGGGGGTTTTTTGTGGTTTATTATGCAACTTATGCTCTCCCTTTTTTGGTTCTATATTCTCGAGGAAGAGAGAGAGAGAGCTAGAGATAAGCCCCAAATACTCTACTCGATGATTTATTGAATTTGGTTTTCATTTTCTGAGGCTTATCAGCCACATGGCCAGTGGAAGGGTACGACGAGAGTCCAGGCAGACGCCGCTGAACTCAGGGCCTGCGTTTAATGATCTTTTTTTTATTATTATTTTTTTTTTAATGCCCCACAAGTGTTTCGGGGCGAGGCGAGTCGGATTTGGATTTGGTTTCGGATTTGAATTTGGATTCTCGGACCTTGACAGCAAGTTGAGGCATTTAAGCAAGACGACGAGTGAGGCAGACACTGAAACTGAGGCTGAGGCTTTTAATCTATATGTAGTGTTTTTTTTTCTAATTTAAAAATTTAAATTCGCCATAAGCCCAGTTTAAAGAAAATATATATGCATCTCCAATATAAGCTTTAAATGTTGACTGAATTTGATAACAGACTGTGTGCAAGGCGTGTGCATATATTTTTTAATATTTTTTTAGGGTGCGTTGATAAGAATATATATATTTACTATATATTGGGGGATGGTTATGAATCATAGAGTTATTGAAAAAATTCTGAATAATTTGAGACCCATAAAGAAATAACTGAGAATTTTCGTCAGGCTATAATTTAATTTCTGTGAATTTCAAAAGTATCTCAAAGATTTTCCTAGGGTTTTGGAAAGTTCTTGGTAAACTTAAACTTCTACAATCTTTTTTTTTTAATTGCCTGAATTGTTAACTATAGATTGCTTAGTTTAAATTGATTTTTTGTTTAGTTTTCAAGTTTTTCTTTATAATGTTCTTGGGTTTTTCGGAGTCTTTTGAAAGCGTAAAAACCTTTTTAGAAAATGTTTTGAATTTTTATTTAACATAATTTGATTTTTGGGGCTATTTTTTAAGTTTTTCTTGTTTAAAAATCAGCGACATTTGATGGCCTTGCGTCTCAAACCCTAAACTCTTTTATGAAATACCTTAAATACAGATGATACTATACTATACTATACTATATTCTATGATGTATAATATATACTAAACCTCCATTTTTTTTATGAAATATCTAAAATAGATATTATTCTATATATCAAACTATATTTTATATATAAAACCCTTACTATATCAGTACCTTCCCCCTGGAAATAGCTAGCTTACACGAGTATCTCTCGGGTTTTAAAGCACTCACTCACCTGTGTGTTTGTGTTCCTCTACCTGATCGCGTTGCCCCCTCGATTGCACAGTTAGCAGTTTTCGCACTTTTTCGCCATCGCCACATGAAGTTGGCCTTACTGGTGGCCGATCGGATGATCGGGAAGCATGGATATCGATTTTGATATGGATTTGGTGGGCTTTGGAATACCGAAGGACTGAGTAGTATCTGAGGGATAGGAGCGCGTATCTCTTGGCTAGCTCGCCTGCAATTTGTGGACTGTTGACAATTAGTCGACACTCACATACCACCACACCCTCAGAGTCACACACACACACGCGCGCTGGCTTGTCTCAAAACACGCTGCTTAATTATTATTAGCTGCCCAGTTGTTGTTGTTGGTTTTTTTTTTTTGCTGGTTACGACGTTAGGTTCGCAAAGGTCGATTTACGGCAACAACAAAAACACACACACAAAAATCAAATACGTAAGAAAACAGATAATAAAAACTCTCTGGTCAAGCACGCACAACAATAATAATAATAATTATTATAATAAAAAGCCACTTGTTGTTAACAAACAAAATATCACCATCTTCGCTCTTTCTCTATATATATATATTTTTATTTCTTTTGCAGCAATTTAATTTACACAATTCGGTTTTATTTTCTTTAAGGAGAGAAGCAGAGCTCTTTTTTATTTGCCTTGCCGAGGAGAAACGTCAAAAAACTTTGAATTACGTCCAAGAACTAAACTCTGCGGCGATCCCAGAGCACTGAGAGAGAGAGAGAGCAGCGCAACCGGCTACCTTTGCGCGCTGCGAAAGTGCGAGTATCTCTCAGATACTTTTGTCGCTGGTCGTCGGCTCTCTCCGCCAGCTGTGTTTGCGCGACGTCAGAGATGCGCACAGGTCCCAGTGATCACGGAAAGTCACCGAAAATCACAGAGACCTTTAGTTTAATTCGATGAAATAAAATATTCTATTCTATTCTATAAAATATAGCGAAAAAAATTGCTGAAGAACTCAAATAAGAATATTTGTTAAAGCTTTTCAACTTTAAAATATATAATTTACTTCTTATTAATTATTTTTCCTATTGGCCTTCCTATAAGATAATTTATTTTAAAATTGAGAGCCAAGATGAACCTGTCTAGGTTGTTTCGGCTGCTAACATTCAGCTAGAATATTGCTAAAAAAAAATATAAATCTCTCTCTCTCTCTCTCTCTGTTTAAATATTTTTAAATATTTGTTTTTAAATTACAAATTAAGTAAAAAATATAGCAAAAACCGTGTCACAGTTCGGTTTGTTTGTGTTTGCACCAGCCGTCTGTGTGCGTCTGTGCATCTGTATCTGTGTGAGAGAGGGCGAGAGAGAGTGGGCTGTGCGTATCTGTATCTGATAGATGGCTTGCTCATCGCACAAGCGTCGCTATCAGTGGAGCTGCGTGTCTTCTTGGGCTCGCCATGTGGTGTGCGTGGTGTGTATGGTGTGTGGTGTGTGTTGTGGCGTGGCAACATGTGGCCAACGGAATTAATTGCTTCGTTTTTGCGATTTCGTGGAATTCTTTTAGTGAATTTCAATTTAATTATAAAAAAAAAACACAAAAAGCACAAATTAAGAAGAATGCATAAACCAAATATTGCTTCCAAAAATATTAAGAAAATTATGATGTTATTTGGAGAGTATTATATATTTTTATGTTTAGTCAGAAGCTTGCAATGCAGTGAAGAAGTCATTTCCGACTCCATAAATCATTTATGTATATTCTTGATCAGGATTAACATCCGAATCGTTTAAGCCTTGTCCGAAGGGAAAACCATATTTTAGGCATTTTTTCAAAATTTCATAAGGTTATCCCTCATTATCCCTCATATCATTAAAATTAAAAAAAAATTGTGTAAAATTAAAATTTTGTTGTAAATTTTAATAATGTATGCAGATTTATTAACCATATTAAATCTAACACAGAACAGTTTTCCGAATTGAAATTAATGCATTATTGGCTTAATATGATCAATTTAAACTCTGATTTATGATCAAATTGTAAGAGTCAGGATAGCTTTCTTTCTGATTATAATATAATATTTTTATTATTATTTTTATTGATATTATTATGTTATAGATTAAAATCTTATTCATTTCCATTGAATTCCGTTAAAAAAATTCAAAATCAGGCCCCCGCAAGCACAGAGGCGCCAAAAGGTTTTTGTTTTTGCCAAGCGCCATCTAGCGTGCTTATCAAGTATCCCATTTTGGTAGCTTTCACATATAAAAGCATAGAGGGCGCCACTGGTTAATGTCTAACCGGTGTAAAGTGGGAAACAAAATTAAGAATCATTCTTAAATATATAAAAATTAAATTTAATTAATATAAAACGATTATAAAATTGTTAATATTTATAATAAATATTTATAAATACATTCAAATTCAATTTAATTAACATAAAGTGATTAATTTTTATGATAATTAATTATAAATATATTTTAATTAATTTAATTTTTGTAATAATTAATTACAAATATATTAAAATTAAACTTAATAATAAAATAAAACGATTATAAAATGATTCCTTCTTATGATATATAATTATATAATTTATTCAATTTTACATAATATTTGTAATACATTTTATTCGTTAAATTTGTATATTATAGTCTAATTAAAGGGCAATATTCTCTGAAAACCCATATAGACACCACGGAAGGTCACAAAAAAATCGGGATAATAATGAAAATAATATGCCATAACCCTCGACTCCTGTCAGGGGGCTTGTACTTACAACGTAAAAGCGATCCATCACGATCCGAAATGCCTTCTGCCTCGGCATATATATCATTAACAAAACACTTGTTGCGATAATAAAAAGTGGGAAGTGAAATATAAATGCGTTTCAACTAAAGTGACAGCGTCGAACACACAATTAACCATGCTAATTCCCCGCCGATATTCAGACCCGGAATGGGAATCGGAGTGGGAATCGGGCGGGCAAAGGGGGTGGGTTGGGTTTGGTTATGTTGCGGTTCGTGTAAATTACAACTAACACTATAAATTGCTAAATTATTGCTTACAGCGGCCTTACAATATATTATTTTGCATTTAACATTAGCTTAATGCCATCATAAATTTTGTGCTCGCATCGAAATGGCAATAAATACATTAGCGAACGCAGGGCGAGGGCGGCTCATTGAATTTCAAAATGATGCTAAAGTGAGAAAAGCTTTCAATTGAATTTAATGCGAAAAGTTGATATGCAAATGGGGGCTCGGATCGCGAATCGCGGATCGCTGATCGGTGCGCGATGTTGTTTACTTTATTTATTATTTATTTATTTAGCTATCTTGCCATTTGCCGGCTTATATATGTATTTAATCATTAATAAATGGGAACATTTAGCGGCCCACAGTTCAGCTTATCGAATTCGAATTTATCTCGCAGAGCGACCTCTTCCAACCCGCAATTAAATGCACATTAATCACTCACCTTCGCAGGAGCAGTTGACATGTGTTTGCCCATCGGCATTTTAAATATACAGCAGCCGAGTCCGATCTGTTCAAGGGACCATCTCTCCCATTTCTATTTCGATTTTGATTTTCATTTCCATTTTAATTTCCATTGCGAATTTCCATTTACACGCTGACAATCAGGCGTCAAGATTCCGCGTTGAAATACCCAAAGGGTTTGTGTCTTAACTTATCGAGGGAAATATCCGACTATGGGATACCTGATAACCTGGAAATAAAAAAATAGAATTGTTTGTTAATTTTTAATCATTTTAATTATGTATATTATGATTTTTTATATTGAAAAACTTTTAATAATTACCCTAATTTTTTTTATAAGAGGAAACCATTTAAAAATATTATAATTGTGACAAAAAGGACTACATTTTAAATCGGAAAACTGATAGTTGGGTTAGTTTTTAGGAAGTTAATATATCTGCATACTTAATTTAAAACTTAAAAATAAATTAAAATTGTTAGTCAATTTTTAATAATTTTTAAAAATAAATGTTTCATTTAAATAAATTTTTTTCTTAATTACATTTTTTAATTTGTTTTAAAAAGAAGAAAAGAGAAAGAAATCAAGAATATATATGATTTATGGGGTCGGAAATGACTCCTTCACTGACTAAAATTATAATACCCTATTGTATACCCCTAATAATACCCTTAATATGATATTACCATTAAATGAGGTATGTACAAATCTTTAGTCTATAGTTTTTTATACTTCAAGAAAAATATATATAATACATACACTTATTCTCTGCAGACAATATACTTTACAAATCACGACTAGAGGGTACTAAACAGGGGCAACCAGCGGGTTAAGGGGGTCAAAATAGTCGCATAAGCATTTTCAGCTATTAATTCTATTGAATGAACCAGTTGCCAAGTTACCAAGTTGCCGGGCTTCAAGCTGATGGCTTAATTATCTACTTAACTTAAGAATATTAACTAAATTGGATTGTTATATATTGTATTTAATAATCAAGAAAGGGAAAATAATTCAATAATTATTCCTTCTGGTCTAACCTTCGATCCTAAATACTTTCTGGCCTCTTTTTTAAGCCTTTCCCTTTGCAATTTTCACCTGGAGCTCAGGCATAGTATATTTTGTCAGCAATTTGTGTACATGGTTTTGTAATATTTATTTTCCCTGGTTCGCTGGGGCAACAAAAAGTGCAACTCAGCGTCGATTTTCTGTTGATTTGCCACCGTTTTTCCCCCAGCTCGCCTTTCCCCCGCCGCTCTTTGGCCGGTTGTTTGATTAAATTGTTTCAATTGTAAACGTTGCTCGCAATTTGTCAAGTCCAAGTGGCGTGTTTGTTATTTTTTGTATTTTTTTTTGTATTTTTTTTTGTATGTGGCGCGTGGCGCGAATTCGAATTAAGAAAACAAAAAATGCAAGAATGGTGAAGGAAAAAATGTTGTGACTCCAAAGATACTTCGTTTTTTTTATTTAAAAAAAAATATTTAAAAATATAAAGAAAATATAAAACATACTAAAGTGGAAAGACTATACAATTATAAAAAAATCTTATTTAAATCTTGGATTTAATAAAATTTTAAATATAAATAAATAGTTATTATTTTTAAAGTATTATTTTAGGACACAAATTGTAGCTTTTCTCTGGATAAATCTAAGAGAATTACCTTTACTTTTTACTTTTATCAAATTACAGAGTACTCTGCTAGTCGAATACTTTCCAAATTCTCCGCTGGCAATCGGTATTTGGTGGCAAAGCAAACAACAGACTCAAATTGCCAATTTTTGTACACTTTGTGCTCCTTTTCAAAACTAATCACGACTAATGAAAGACAACAACAGCAAGTAGCTGGCTGCGGCTTGGCTTTTTGGGGTCGGCCACGCCCCTAACATATATATCTCCCTCTCTACACATATATCTGAATACATGTATATTACAGTCTCATATGTAGATGGAGTAATGCCGCACACACTCGCCCCCACATCTGGTGATTGACAGAGCGCGCCTGGGCCCGGCCAAAACAATCGAAGCCGCTTCAATCTGGACCCACGACACAGTCACAGCCTCGGACATGGCTTGGAGCGGGGCTAGGTGGAGCCCCCACTGTCCTCGTTTGGTCAACGCTGCGCTCTGGCCATAATTTAACCAAATGTCGTGCCAACGACAATGACGTCGATCACGCTCCGGTTTCTGCTGGCTCCAATACAATTTGAACCGACTTGATTCGATCCGTTGCCCCTTTTCCATTTGTTAAATCTGTCACTTCGATGTCCTCAAGCATTTCCGCCAAGAGAAATTCCAAAGAAAACCGCACAGATATAGGGTCAGGGCAATCGTGGAGAAATTATGCGTGTTTCAGAGGTGAAATAAATATTTAACAAAACAAAATATATATTAAAAGCTGATTTATCGCGGAATTAAATTGTTTATATATCAATGCCTTACTTAGTTCCTCAAAATATTACATTTATGGCTCTATTAAAGCCCATTTAAATAATTCTTTTGCGCTTGCAATTTGAAACCATTCAAGTCGTGGAAAAAAAATTAAAAATCCATTGAACCCATTTAGCTTAGAGTACTATGTTCTCGGATTCGTTATCTTTTGGCCCATTCAGCTTTGAGCATTTTTTCATTTATTTTTTTAATTAATGACTCAGTGAGGTAATCAATTTGTAATTTAATTTGCAATTTTATTTACATAGCAATTGATTTTGATTGTTGCGTTACAATAACACAGCCCCGCGGCGGAGGCAGGGACATGTATGCATGTCGGTACATATGGCGACCCAGTCCGACCAGATCAGAGCCCGCACCCGATCCCCAGATCGCGGGCTCTGTGCCACCGTGTCTCCATGTCTCTGTGTCCCTCTCCCCGTGGTTGGTTGGCTTTGGCTCAAACGCGGCTGCAATCGCATACGATTTGCATGCAATTGGCTCGGAAACATGTTTCCCTTGGGGAGGGAGGGGGTGGCGGAAGTTGAGGGTGGCTTTCCGGGGGTTGGGATCATAAATATATCAAGTATATCCAATTGGGACAGTGATCCAGAACCGAAGTCTAAGGCACACTTTGAATCCCATGAAATGCTTAGTTAATATTATTAATAAAAGTAAATGCTAATCGATAATAAGTCGTTAGGATTAGAAAGAAATTATCATAAACTTATAAAAGTTAAACAAAAATTTTTAATTAAAGAAAATATATTTTTCCAAAAAGTGTGAAACTTAAAAATTCGATAAATCACATTAAAAAATTAATTTAAAATAATCGCTTTGTCGATAATAAATCGATAGGCTTAGGAAGAAATTAGTAATCAATAATATGAAAAATAAATTTATAAAAATTAAAAATAAAAAAAAATATTTTTTTCAAGAAGTTCGATATGTAAAAATTCGATAAATCACACTTAACGATATTTTATAAACGCAAATAACGGACTCTATTATCGGACTCTTAAAGATTTATCAAAGTGTCCCTATAAGTAGACATACCCTTCTCGATATCAATTGTCCGTTGTCTGCTGTTCGTTGTCCGATATCCAATCACCGATCTCTGTTGCCCGATCACCGATCTAATCGAAATAGATGAAATTCCAGCGCTGAAGGTGTTAAATGCAAGCGGGTGCAATTTACATCATCGATTTTATTAGCCAGCAGCCAGCGTTTATAATTCAATTAATGTGAAATAATACACTATTTCCATTTGTCATTTGGCAGCAGTTGATGTTCCAATTCCATGACATTTCAAGTCCAATTCCATTCCGTTTCGTTCCATTTTCATGGCCAAATCGGTGGCGGTTAATTGGCGCATTTGGCTGATGTTTATTGAATATTATTATGATGTTTATAGCTTTTGGCTGTTATTGTCATGCTGACAAATTAGTTTCACACTTTTTGCCGACAAACGCCAACGCCAACGCCCGATCCGGACACGGACACCCACACCCGCATCCACTCCATTCTCAGTCCCATTCCATTCCACATCCATCTGGGCATCCGATCCGATCCGTTCATTCATGACCGGACCAGAGACCACCAGTTTCGGTAAATTTTATGCCGCTCTTAACTGTCCGCCTACCGATTCGGTCTGTATTTTTCGCGGATTTAGTTACTTTCGGACACCAAAATGTTGAGCATTTCATTCTTATTTGTTTTAATTATTATCTGATGTTACTTTGCCAATTTCATGATCTCAAAGCACTGGCTAGTTTATATTTTCAAGTGATTTATGAATGTTTCTCCCTTTAATTTTACCTTTATAATTTTATTTCTGTTTATTATTTGTTTAATTATAATTTGTTTATATATTTATATAGTTATTTTTTGCTTGATTTTCCCAGCGTAAACCTGAAAACCTGAGACAACTAAGCACCAAACACTGAAAACTGAAACTGGAACGGAGCGCTCCACTTTTGGTCGGTCCGTCGGTCCCCGCCTGCATTTATAATTAGTTCCAAATTTGTCGACGCCAAGATTTGTTTTTGGCCCCTTTTTATGGACATGTCCAGAGGGGCCCCGGGTACACTTCCAGATTCGTCGCACCAAATTGGCATTTAATTCATAAAAATACACACAAAAAATGCTTAAGAAATTTCGCCAGTCTTGGGCTAGCCTTTTTTTTTGTTTGTTTTTTTTTTTTTTTTATTATTATTATGTCAGATCGCGTGGCCAGAAAACGCAAAAAATAATAATAAATAAAGGAGCAATCAATATTCGTTAAATTGGAGCGTGGCAAGAGGAGACTTTTCGGGATTTTTGTGTTAATTTTAAACAGAAATTTTGCGGTTGTGCTAATCGAATCGGATCCACAATTAATTCTTAAGATTCCCTTTTGATTCAAAAGATTTTTAAATGATTTTTTACTGATTTGTAGTTTTAGGGCTTAAGACAATTTATTTTTTATGAATTTATGGGCAATTTCTCATGATTTAAGAAAAAATGTAGCTACTTTTAGGGAAAGTAACTATGTGATATAACATTTAATAGCACAAACAAACAAACCTAAGGCAACCCTCACTTCATTCCGGGAATGTTAGAACCAGTTGGGAATTATATGTGCACACAAGTGAAGTTTTTTTTGCCTAAAACTTTAGGGCGAATTTTTTAAAAGAAAAATGTACCATTGAAACAATTTGAATTGAGGAAGGACCAAGATAAAGCCAATCAGAAAAAATTCTGAATTATAGAAAATACGAAAAATTAAACCTAAACCAAAAAGGAAGCAAACTTCGGCTCGCTGACCCAGTTTCATGAGAATCTCCATCCCTAAGCTGATCGCAAGACCCAGCTCAATAAAACCCTGATCTGCGGAGCTTGTTGGGGCAATTAGCCGGCAACATGAGTGTCAACACATGACTTGACCCCTTTCAGAGCATATTCTTTGCTGTTTTCCCTGCTGCAATCAGTTGGCAATCAGCGATGACTGTGGAGATACAAGATACAAGATCTAGGACAGAGCACAGGGTTCAGGCTGGATGTGGTATCACGTGGGTGGATTTCTCTTAAAGAAAGTGGATTCAAACACTAAATAAACCCGAGTTCTACTTCCGACTTGCGGCTAATTGCTAAACAAGTTATCTCATATTTCTCGACGTCTCGAGAACTCCATAAATTGGATCTATTTAAAGTAGCGATTATAATGGCAATCGGCTGGCTGGCATTTCCATTTCAGTTAATTCTGATGCCTGCATCGGATATTTGCGCGCTGCCTGCCTGCCTGATATATAGATCAACTTGGCGGGGCTATGGCGGGACTGCAGTGCTGATAGATGAAGTCATCGCCTGTCTTGGAAGCGATTTCTCGGTAACTCGGCTTCTGCGTTTCTCGATTTTTCCCATATCCGAAGGCTATATATTAAGTGCAGCTCCAAAGGAAATCAAACTGCCTTGCGTGATCCTATGGCTGCTGTCAATCGCTATCGATAATCGGTTTCGTGGACAGATGAAAAATTAAAGCTTACACTGAGAAATAAGTAGGCTAAGCTTAATGCTCTTTTAATACATCATTTAAATGCTAGTTTTATTTAATTATTGATATACCAAAATGCTAGAGCTAGCATAACAACGATATTAATCGATTTAAAAACATGAAAGCTACTGAAAATATATAAATGTTTTCTATATATATTCCTAGATAAGTACGAATTTTCCTGATATCGATAAATATTTGTGTAATAAAAAATATATTCAAGTGCTAACAAATTCAAAAACCGATATTTATCGATTTGAATACTCTGAAAACCTAAAAAACTACTGAAAATATATTCTTTAAATGTTTACTATATATATTTCTTGATATTTTGTAGTGAAAAATGTTCCTGTTATCGATAAATAAACCTTAGATCGATTAATTGCACCCATAAAAGAGCGTTTATCCGTCGTCGTGCGAATTGGAATTGATTTTCTGTGAGTGCCGCACAGTGACAGCTGCAATCAAAACAAAGTTAGGCGAACGTTTATTCACATTGTATATCAATAAAGTTTTACACATGCTTTGCATATTTGCAGCAATTACCCGCGCGACTGCGACAGGCCCGGATAATTGATGATTATGAGTGCGAGTGTATCGGAATCGGACTGGCAATCGGAATCGCAGCACTCGCTTAAATGTCGTGAGTCCCCCCAGTCAGAGCCTGTCCAGGGGGTGACACATAAACCATGGCATGATGGCGGAGATATCATCTCTGGCATCCAGCCGATAATGGATATTACGGTATGTATATGTGCTGGCGTGGTAATAAGCCATCGAGGCTTATCGGGGAATCCGCCTGGGATTGGCCAATTAATTGATAGCGCCTACCAAATGCAAATGCCAGCCGGCTCCAAGATCGGTAGCCGTGATTGGGGGAATATGGAGAGGCTGGGACTAAAACCGCCACCGAGAGATATTGTCAACGTTCGACAACGCCAACGCTCGGATCCGATCGGATGCTGGAGATCCGAATCTTCCGATCTTCTGGCTGCTTTCGGTAGCCGTCACTCCCACGGACACCACCTATCCATCCACCTATACGCCACCCACCTCCCGCCACTCAACCGCTGGTCTGCACAGCGGGAAAAGTCGAGTGACAACTATACATTTTTATACATCGGCTACCCGAACTTAGGTTCTTTCTTGTTATTAAAATGTTTTATATTTCTTATAGCAAGAGGTCTGATAATGAATAATAGTACGAGCTCTTTAATAGTTATGTAATTAAATTCAAAATAAAAATTAAGTCTTTAGCTTGTAGTTATTTTTGCCAGTGTTGCCAAGGTACAGAGTTACAGGGCCGATTGTCGTGCCACTGGGCCGCGCCCCTCGACGACTCGAAAACGGCAATGGCTAAAGTATATTCATTTGTTTGCCAATCAGCCTGTCAATAATTGTCAACAAGGTGTGACTATGCCAATATTTAATTATTCGATTTCATTCTACGGCAATAACATCAGCGGCAGCAACAGCAACAACAATAATAATATCTACGGCAGTGGCAATAACTTGCCTCACAATTGGTACTTGACCATTTTTCTAACCGATTTTAACTCACCAAATCAAAATTTTTGTAAAGGATTCAAGATATTATGTATATAAAATAATATAAACATATTAAAAATATTTTTTATATCCGAAGAAAAGCTAACTCCGGGAAGCCCAAGTTTGTATATCCTTGCTTGGTCAAAAAGGCTTTAATTTTTATGCGGAAAACGGTTCGTTGTTAGTTTTTATAAAGTTAATAATTCTGCATAAATCATTTAAAATTAAAAAAAAACAATTTTTTAATTTTTGTAAATTTTTTTCGATACTTTTTCGATAATTTTAAAGATTATCAAGTTTTGAAAATATGGCTAAAAAATTGTTTTCTCTGGACATGGCTATAACAATTATTATTATTATTTGTATTATTTTTTATTTTTTGTAAGTTTCGGTTTTTTAGTTTTTTAGTTGTGCTTATATGTTTACCGTTTATTCAAATTATTTCTCTTACATTTAAAATTTTAATAGACTGTAATTGTTAAATTTATTATTTTGAATACTTTTCCATAAATTTAATTAGGTTTCCTTAGTTTTTAATATAATGTAAACAAAAAGTCAATTTTAACAATTAATTTTAATTAGACAACATTTAATTCAAACTAATAATTATCATATAATTGTATAGTTTGCGGAAAATTGAAGTTTCACAAGAAGGAAAAGCTAAGCTTGTTTTCACCTAATTACAAAATTCGCTACCCCCGTTTTTTTTTCCCCTAATTAGCCAAATGTTTATTTGTTAATTGCAGCCGACGCATTGATGGCGAATCGATAAATTTTCAGTAAAAATATATATCGACTCTACGCGTAATAACAATTTGTAGGCAGATTACTCATACGACGCGTTGTCCGCGTTGTAAACCATAAAGCTGTAACACGAAACGAGTTTTATTCCCCTCCCCCTTCCCCCTCTATGACGTTTTTTTTATGCTTTTTTGATGATGTGTGATATATGGACACGCAATGAAATGGCAACAATTATTATGCAAATGCGACGTTTTGTTTTATGAGCCATTAAAAAAAAAAAAGAGAGAAAAAAGAAGCAAGGCAGGCGGACATTGTGTGTGTGGTTCGTAAATAGGAATGGCAGGCAAATTAATTGAAGCTAATTACCAGGAGCAGGAGGAGGAGGTGGATGCTGGGGCCAAGATTACGCCAGCATGGACCACACGTGCTGGCGATGATGCACCCGGAAGATGAGGCTGCAGATTCGCTCCGCTCGGCTGTCAGCTTTCAGCTTTCAGCGGCAGGCAGTGCGTTGATTAAAGCAAGTTGCAACAATAAATGCAGTTTCATTGAAGTTAATCAGCCAAGGCAGTCGCTGAACTCGAATGGGATACAGTTGCGACTGCGTAAGGCGAATTATGTGGCAACCAGGGGCACAGTGGAGTACTTTAAATTTCAAATTAAAATGTGCTCCAAGTTGGCAGGGCAACTTTCGATTTTCAAACTTTTGATTATACCATAATTTGCATACTTTGAGGAACATAAAATTAAAAGTTAAACAATATTCTTTCATTTTCTTTTTTGGTTTATAAAAAACTTCTGTGGAAAACATGAAAAAAATATCTACCAAAGGCTCCAGTATTGACTGTGGCAAGGAAATTAGCAAATTGAATGAAGCGTGGGGGAGAGAGGCATCACTTGTGGCAGGGTCAACTTGTGGCACATGTATGTATGGCTCTGGGTCTGTCTCAGTCTCTGGCTTGCTTTTTCTGCCCCATTTGATTGGAATTTATAGTGAATTTATTTTCCGTTTACTTAATGATCAGCACCAGCAGACTGATCCAGCATAGTTTCGATTGTTAACTAGATTTTTCATCGATATTACACATAATGTATTGTAAGCATAATTTTAAAAATTAATAAATGGATAAGATAGCTTAAAAAATTGCTTACCTAACTGAAATTTCAATAAAACAAATATAGAAACGTCAGCAAATACAATAAGACAATATTGTCTCGATAACCAACTCGATTTTTCATCGATATTATATACAATATATTTGAGATCATATCTTCTATAAATAGAACTAAATAAAATTATTATTATATCTTGTAGAGGTTACTTTCTCTTTTAAGAACCATTTTTTTTAACAATATCATATCGCATTCCCGCTCGATATTTGCACATACCAGAGGGGAGTTCATTAAGATGAGACTGCCCGATAATGACATTTGTGCTGCTGCATTGTCTACCATTTGAATTGCAATTGAAATGACTTTGTTGCAATGTCATTTCAGCAGCAGAGCCAATAAATAAAGTCGCACAAGATACAGAGATCTGCTGCATCGGCCCAAGACAGCCGATAAATACGCCAATCAGGCTGATTGATCACCCAGATCCAAAACGAGTGCTTCATTCAGGAAGAAGAGGCTGACCATAAAACAAATAAACAAAGTGATCCGCTGAATTGTTATCTCTTCAAGTAGAGTTTGTCACACTTGCGACCCAATTAATGAGCAGTAATTTAGGGATATATGTTAAAGAGTTACCCCTTAATTTCCCCAATTACCCTAGGTTATTCAGAAACTACTTGAACTTTGAACAAATTCCAAACATTGCGCAAACCAAAATTGTTTTGGCGCCAATAATAAATTCTATAAATATGCAAATATGCAATGGCCCAAAAAAAAAAAAGTAAAAATGATGATGCCAATGGCCTTAAGTGCCCATCCGCATATCGATCTTCGTTTTCCGCTGGGCCCACTTTTCCAATTTCCATTTCCATTGAATGCCTTGATTGGCAGCGTACGTGAGCTTTTCCCCAACTTCGGGTGGCAGAAATTAGAAGAAACCAAAAATAAATGTGAAGAAAAGAACTGCGCGGCAGCTGCAACATTTTTTTTTTGGCCAACTGCCTATTGGCCATAATTTATGCACCGATGCATATATATGCGCACCCCACCGACCATCAATCCGATCCGATCCGATCCGATCCGATCCGATGCCATCATCCATCCATTGGGCCCATCATCGGACCCCTGCCAAACTATCGATCACCCGGGGCCGGGCCCAGAGAAGTGTCAAATAAATAACGCGAACAGGCAATAAAAATGGATGACACCGCCGCCTGCTCCCAGGAGCAGGGAGAGGGAGACGGGGCAGGAGGCGGCAGCGGGCGGAGGAGTCAACTCGAGCGGAGGTGCAAATGTGGCCACTTTAATGAAAACAATAAATCTTCATCACTTGCTGGTGAATCGAAACGAAACGAATCCAATCGAATCGCATCGAAATGCCAGGCAATCGAATGAAAATGCCAGTGCAAAGGTCCAGGGAAGGGGTTTGTTTTTCTTGAAGGGGGTAAGAAGGAAGGAAGGGGGTTCTAAATATTTAAATATCAGATATAATATATCTGTGCTCTTATGGTGAGTAAGTCTGTATTTTTCTTTTTAACAAACCAAAATTTAAAACACCTGAGTAGGTATAACAGTATAACAATATTTCAGTTTTAGGTTTCTCTCCCAATTCCACCAACAGAAAATATTTTCTACTTAAATATTACATATCTCAAAGAAACAAGAGTTAAAATCACAAACCGATTAAGGTTGATCTGTAATATACATCCTGTGGGCAGCAAGAAATTGTAAGGTTAAATATAAAAAAAAATATATATATATATATATAAACAAAATTATCTTATATAAATAATTAAATAAATTCTTAATTAAATAATGCTGTTATACATTAATATACATTTTTTCTTTCCTATAGTTCCATTACCAAAAACTTTAACAATATAACAGTTTATAACAGTTTATTTGTTATTTTCAAGAATTCGTTCCTTAGGCAGCAGATACAATTACCAAAAATATATGTAACTACCCTTTATTGAAAACCCTGTGTGTAGCAGTGTCCTAACTTGCTATGATGCCCCCTATTATTCTTTTCCACCTAAGCCCCTGATCACTTTGGTTATTTATTGGTCTAGAAATGCACTTGTAAATTTTACACAAAGCGAAGCTCGTCGAATTTATGGAGCTCTCGCCACCCGCTGTTTCCTGCCCCAAGGCAAAAAAAAAAAAAAACAAAAAATTGAAACGGAAGCGCAAATTTTGATTAATTGAAATGAAAATAACAAAACAACGAACAAAAATCAACGAAATGAAAAACAATGCGGCTAAGGCACTGGCACTCGCGTAATTGGCCAATGGTGGGTGTGTCCATGTCCACCGCCAATACCCAGATCCACCACGGATCCACCATTGGCGTCATCGCCACTGACGCATAAATAAAACGTGAAATGGAAATGGAAATAAAAATGGAAGTGGGAGGAACGGGGAGGATGGCACTTCTGTTCGATTTTCTAGTTGTCAGCCCAGAGATTATGCAATTTATTTTCATAAGTGCTGGCCAGACCAAGGTCGAGTGCAGATTTATCGATAGCCATTCGGGCATTAATCGCCGCGATCGTTTGTCAATCAGGGAATAGTGCCAGAGACCTGAGTTATGCACCGATCGATCGAGTGGCGATGTTTATCGTATGAGATAATTAGATCACCATACTTCCGGCAAAATGGGTGGGCAAAACGGTAGAACATTTATTTGTTGAATCAAAGATTTAGGTTGGGATCAGTTAATATTGAATTATGAGAGGAAAAGCCCTCTAGAAAGATCTATTGAAAACAACCTTAAAAAAAACTCTCCTAAAAACCATAATATAATAATTTAATTATTAAAAATATTTTATTACCACATTAATTTTTATTTAAGATTTTAATTTAATTTTTAAAACTGTTTGCATTATACATTTATTAACTTCAATCTTCTTTGGATCAGTATAAGAATCATTAACGAAAAACCTCACAAAAACACTTTTTAAAAAAACTTTTTAAATCGTCTTCTATTACTTCAAATAGGTATAGAAAATACTATAGAAAATTCTACTTCTGCTTTAATTTCTAATAATTACCTGTATTTAATTGTAAAATTTTTGCATATATTTTTGCATAATAAATTAATTAACCGCAATCTTTTGTGGGTCAGTGTGTAATTGATCAGTTGGCAGCGGCAACACCAGCAGCAGTTGCAGCAGCATTTCGATCCACATTCCAGCCATTAATCTATGTGGAAGGTATTCTGAATATACCCAAAAGAGGCGGCCAGTGTGGGAGTGGGCGTGGCGGCACGTGATTTACATGATTTCCAAGATTAACATACATCCAAGCGGCTAATTTGTTGATGCAAATGCGGGTGTGGCCCGTTCGCAGCTCGACTTGGATTCTGAGATCTCTGAGGGAGTAGTCGTCGCCTTCCAGTCAGCACGCGTCGGAGATGGAAATGGGAATGGAAGCGGGGAGGCAGGGAGGGAGGGGGAGGGTGAGGGTGAGCAGGAGGAACGGGGGCAATGGCGACAATTGGCATTCACCGTTGCAATTAATCATCATCACCGTCCGATTGGCAAACGGGCCGCAAATAAATCAAAATCAAAACCATAAACAACCATAAACGATACAAGTGCACATGGAAAATGAATGTAGATATATGTATATATTTATTTGTATTTTATTATTATAGAATTATGAAAAATAAATTGAGAAATTTATGCTTGGTTTATGGAGAATTTTGAAACTTTAGAAATAATCTAAAAGGCTATACTCCCAAGCAACATAGATAAATAATATAAATATAATATATTTAAATAAATTAATAAGTACATAAATTAGTTTAAAACATTAAAAAAATAAATTTATAAATAATAATTGTACAAATCTTGGAAAGGGACATTTTTAGAAACAAACTTCTGGCTGTGAAATGCTTAAAAAAAAACCTTTGAAAAATATTCAAAATTGTTTTAAGCCCTTAACATTTCGCCATGTGTAGTGGACCAATCATAGGCACAATTCATAGGCACACACACAACACACACACAGGGGCGAATCAATCAATGGCTCGGCTCAGAGGTCGCCGGCGTTGCACATGCAACGTGTCTGTTTGTGTGTGCTTGAGGCTGCCTCGGCTATAGTCTCTATGCCAAGATCCCAATTCCACAGAAGGTGGCATAATCCTGGAAGGGGCAAGTGCTCGGCTGTGCTCGGCAAGTGGAAGTAGAACCAGAATAACCAGATGACGCACGTAGCCGGGGAAAACCCAGGATGCCCGGAATGCTGAGATATGCCATGCTATGTGCCAGGCGCGATTCCCGAAAATCGCTCACACAAACACACACACAATATAACCTGATGATCTAGAATCTGGCCAATTCTCACGCATCTACTCCTGGCCATGGCCATATGGGTTAGGCCGATTCGGAAATTCCCAGGATACAGCTACCTGCCTGGGATTTTGGGACGGAGAACGCGTCCAGCGGGACTGACCCGCCAAGAAGCCAATTTAAATAAGCAGCATAAACAAAAGCGACACCGCTTTATGATCCCACCAAGGCTATATACCTAGGCTGTATCGAAGGATGCATATAGGGGACGGCAATGATGCGCCAACCGCACAGGTCCTGCTTTGGGTTTTGGGCTTTTCCCACGCAATCGCGGCGGCGGCTTTGTCTGTGCGCCCCTTTTATGAGGCTGCAACTTGGGTATCCGTATCTGCAACTGTATATATATCTGTATCTGCATCTGTTTTTCGCACCTCTAGGTGGGAATTTCCTGGGCCTGGCCAAGCTACCTGTCATCCCAACACCTGAGAACCCTGTTGGCCATAAATAAGTCATGATATAATCTGGCGATGTCTATGAATTAATGATAAATGTTATATATATTATTATTACTTTAATTTAAGCCTAATATAATCTTATACTATAAACTATTTATATACATTTCAGCCTGCCTGGGCCTTCTGTTTGTTACCTATAATCTCTAGATTTGGTCGGAAATCCCCTCGATTTTGATCTGTTATTTTGATGCCAAAAAAAATATACAAGAAAGGAAGCTAACTTCGGCACCTCGAAGTTTGTATACCCTTGCAGTTTGCAATCGGATCATTAAGAATCAATTCATTCTAGTTAAATTCATAAAATTAAAATCGAAATTCTAAAATATTATAATACCCAGCAAAAGGGTATAAAAATATACAAAACATGTTCCTTGGCTGATCCTCCCAATAATAATATTTTTAATTATCTTCTTCTCCGCTCTTTGAACTGCTTGGCGCCAATACGTGATTTTTATGATCGATAGATGTCCATTTCCATTTTCATTTCCATGTCAGTCGGCCATTTGTGTTGTTTAATGCCTTGAGGCCAAAAATCCATTTGGTTATATAGCTCTATATAATGCACCGTAGTACAGCGAACATGGCACTTGAAAGCCCACGGTGTGTGTGTCCCCTTAACCCCTGTAGGCAATCTCCTCCGCCCATTAACCCCATTAAAGTGGAGGCAGCAGCCCCAGATTTTCCACTTGTCGCTGGCGCCGGCGCCTTCAGGGTCGTCAAATTTTTTTGAGCGACATTTCGTACAAAAGCCAAAAAGGAAAAAAACTGAAAAAGAGAAGGAGAAAGGTAGAGAGAGAGAGAGAAAGAGAGGGGAAAAAACACACAAACAAATGTTGAAATGTCGAAAACCGAAAAACAAATAAGCGAATTGTTTGGGGAAAACGATAGGCGCCAGACGGGCATAAAAATGGAGAAAACAAAATTGAAGGCAAGAACCTCAGTAAGCCCTCAGATTTGCTAAAAGAAATATTTAATTAAGAATAATATTATTTAATCAAGAAATTACTAAAAATATTAAGGTTTTATTATTTTAAAAGATAACGAATCTCAGGCATATGAAATTTTACACATATTCTTTTTCAGTGTAAGCAAACGGCGCATTTGACTATTTGTTTATTTCGGCTCTGAGCTCTTTTTAATGTTCTTTTGTTGTGTTTTTTTTTTCTTAATCCGATTTTGCATTTTGCGCTGCGTTTTCGATGGCGGATATTAATTAATTAGTCCATCACCTTCCACCTGCCACCAACCAGCGTCGAGTCCAATTTAATCCCATCCCTATCCCGATCCCGATCCCGATCCCCATCCGCCATCCAATTCGAGTCAATGCCATTAATGTGGCCATAAACCAAATGCTTTAACGTCTAAAATTTGTCTGCGCTTTGGAGCGGCCCACGCGATCGCTCTTTATACTCGTCGGATATCCATCCCATCGCACCCACTCCGATCCCATCCCACCGCATGATTCATTAAAGTCTAAAGAGCTAACTAATAGTCGAAAATTTCATTAAATTTACGCTCGTTGTTCTTTTTATTTATTTTATTCGCACATATTTATGAATGTTTATAAAACCGAAAATTTCTTCATTGTGTGTTATCTTTGCTTTCCAATGCGAAAAAAGAAGGATTGCTGCTAAGGATTCAGTTCGAACTGCAGATACCCTTGAAAAATAAAATAAATATGAAATGAAGCTCAGGATCATTATCTAATTTTAGGTTTTAACTTCTAGTTTGGACTCTGTTCTTGTCTTAAGTTGTACGCAAAATATAAATATTTCAGCTTGGGAGAATAATTATTTATAAAAAAACATTTATTAATTATAACATGACATAGAATCACAGAAAACTGCCATTTATGGACATCGCATTGATATTTTTCGCGAAAATCAATACAGAAATAGATTTTTAATCGATTATAATTTGATAATTAATATAGAAACGTTGCTATAAATCGATATTTTATTTTGAACATATAGGATCAAAAAATACAATAAAATGAAATCATTTAAATGACGTTATTCTGATATTAAGAAATAATACAGTTGGTCGATATTTAAAATTTCGATAAGTCAAAATTTTCGATCTTTTTAATATGATATTGAGCTTTATATTTATGTACATGTTAGAATCCGATTTTTCCTCTTTATTTTTTTCCTCTTGAATTTACTTCATCGACACATTCCTTACAAATAAAATCGATATCTTAACGATATTTTTCGATATTTAAAAATTTGACATATTCAAGTTCAAGTGCCACATCAGACTTTTTCTCTCAATATATTTACATCCCAAAACCAACTCTGTTATGGACTCATCCTAGCATCATCCTGCTTGGCGATTCTATGACACCCACTGTGCGCCCTAATGGACAATGGGTGCACACAACAAAAAGCACTGAAAGGAAAACAAAACACAAATTGAAATGAAATGAAATTTCCCCCCAGATAGCATATACTATAAGTGATTTTTGTTTTTGTTGCTGCTTCTGCGCTTGTCGTTCCGCTTTCTTTGTGGGCTGATGCCTTTTGATTTCGCTAATCGTCTACAACAACCAGCAGGGGATGATCTAATTATTGACGCACGAATCCGCAATGGCCAATGGCAACAATAAAAAAAAAGAGGAAAAATAAAGAAAATTGAAAATTGAAATATTGAAAAGGCGAACGACGACAACACAAAAGCCATATTATGAGCGAAATTGAAATCGAAAGCGAAATTCAAATTGAAATCATTATCCAAGTCATTAGCTCTTTAGCAACTCGTTGTTCTTTTGTTTTTGTTTGTTGCCGGATATATAAATTGGGTAGTGTGCTTATGGCCCAACCTAGACCACATTACGAATTTTATTTGTCAGATAAAAGAAAAATACAAATTTAAGGATTTAAAAATTAATATTATATTGGTATATTCATTATCAGGGTTTGTAATTAATTTTTTTATTTATAAATATGTAATATTTAAGGAAAACTAAAGAATACATACATACATAAACCCTATTTTATACATTTTTTGTATCATTTATATTTAAAAATGGGTAAATTTTAAGGAAAACCAAAGTTCTTTTTTTTCAGTGACTTGATTGCGTTTTCCCAGCGTTTTTAATCGCCTCCGACGCACAACCTTCAACTGCTGAACTTGACGACCTCACAATATGTAAACAGCCCAAGATACAAATACAAAGATACAGAGTGTATCTATCAGTGGTACGGAATTGGTTCATGGCCTCGGTGGTGGCCTTGGCGCTTGATCACTTGATCTTTTGTTCAACAGAATTCTTTTTGGGGGTAAACACAGGGAAAAGTTTGAACCTACTGTAATAAAGAAAGTTCAAATAAATCGGGGAGGGTGAGGGAAACTCCTTTTGCCTCATTCAATAACACCTCAAAGACTTGAATGTAAAAAATAATGCATCCTTAGGATATATCCCTGGGGATAATGAAGCAATTGAGAGGTAATAAAAATTCAATTCTCCACATTACAGACTTCAGAATGATGATTCCCCCCAGCGAATTGCCGCCAATTTGCATCCATCGAATTGGAATTTTCAAAACGAAACGAATCGATCAAAAATTGCCAGCGGAATTGGAGTCTGTGGGATGGATTCCCATACCGAGAGTAAGTGGAGTGTGCAGTTACACTCGCCGCTGCCCATTTGTCTCCCTTTGGAATCAGTGGAGGGGGCCTCCACTCCTGAGCCTCTGCCCCTGCCCCTGCCCCTGCCCTGCCCTCTTGGCCTTCTTTCACCTTGGCTACGTGATGCCACGGCGTGATCGTGTAACAATGCGAGTGATTAGTACGCGCCGGCGTTCAAAATGCGCAATCCGCCGATGGCAGCGAACTCTACCTTTGCGCTGCTTATTTTTCCTGATTTTTTGTTTGCCGTTTTTTAAAGTCTTTTTTCTTAGTCTTTTTTCTTGTAGTAGCTTTAGCTTAAGACAGCCGGGTTATGTCCCATTTTATGGGGTAGTCTGAGTTGGTGCCCACTTTCAGGACATAACTCTTGGTTAGTTTCGAGTCTGACCTTTAAGCTGGTGTATTACTTTTGAATTTTTTGTGGAATTTTATTTAATTAAAATATTTTAAGATTTTTTTGGGGGATATTTAAGATATTTTTAGAATTAAGAAGCAAGAGATATTAATAAGAAAAAAGAGAAGGCTCCAGAAATATACTCCTAAAAATGTAAATAATAATTTTCTAGGAACTACATTCAAAATAAATAATTCCTGGACTTTTTTTTTCAAGATTTTTATATATTTTTATAATAATTTTTTCAAGCTATAATATATAATATATTTATAATAATATACATTATTTATAGGTAATAAACTGCAGGGTATTTGCCGGGTTCTGCTACCATACTCGTAGACATCCAGGGCGTTTTTCTTTATTTTTTTTTTTACCCGTTCTCAGTGGCCTTTGTCTGACTGACTGTCTGTCTGCTGTAGTTTTGCAGTATTGCTACAGTTGGCTGTTTCTGTGCTTTCTGGTTACTGGGGCTGCATTGCGGCATGCGCCGTGTACTGGAGTGAAATGATTTAGTGTGATTTATCTGCGAATTCCTCCTTTCAATCTCTTCTCACGCCGCGAACAAGAAACACGGTCCAGTTTTTTTTTTTTCGGAGGAAGGGCAGCCGCCGCTGGCTGTGGAAGAGGAGAGATTCCAGGGTAAGATCTTGAATCGAATCCCAAATCCGAAATCCCGCCACGCCCTACCTTCTCGGAGGTGTTATAAAAGCGATAATAAAAAATTATAAGCTATGCCCCATAAATTGGCATTTAATAGTTGAAATTTACACAGAATTGACAGTGTCTCGCTGAAGTCTGTGTCCACCCGCAGGATCTGTTTTGGCTGGGACAAGAAGGAGCCGTTGGAAGGAGAGGGTGCCCCCTAAGGGCGTTTGCAGCGATTTATGAGGCATCATTATAAGCATTTTTATTATGGTCATATTTTGATACGCCCGACAAGCCCATTTAAGCATATAAATGGTATATATATATATTTATATTCGACTACAGTGCGTGCCACTTGTATATGTACATTTATTTATTCACTTGGCTTGTTTAATGAACGCCCTTGCCACCATAAATAACTATTATAGCGTCTATTTATAGCCACTCAATGAAAGCCTCTGCCCGATAACTGGTATTATTTATCTAATCGCCTTCTATAAATACAAATATTATATATTTAGATATATATACAATGTAATGACTGAACGTTTGTTCCGTTTATTAATTGTGACAGGCCAAAATAAATAACAAACGCAACTGATTAATGTATTAATTAAATCATTACCATAAATCAATAGCCAAGATTTGTTTTCTTTTTCCCTTCGTTAAGCACTGATTGGGGGCTGAATCTATTAATTAGTAAAATAACCTTGAGATTTATTTATTATTTATATTAATTACTATTAGAATTAACTTTAGGTACGTTATAAGGCTTTATGTTTGAACAAAGTATGTTTCACTGATGCTTTATTATTTATATTTTATATGGCAAAAGGGTTTTGGGTAATTCATTTTATTTTATTTTAATACATATAAATATTAAAAATTTAATAGTCTTACATTTTTTGTTTTTGTTTAATGTGAATATTTTTTTGTTAATTTTTTTAATGTTTTAGATGCATTTTTTTGTGTTTTCGATTAAATCGATTTAATCGATGTCATTTTCTAAAAGATCGAAAAATATCGATTATTTTCCCAGCTCTGCCTTATAGGTTTGCCAAGCACCTTTAGTCTGAGGAACTTGCTTCGTTTTCTGATTTCTGGTCCCCGTTTTTTTTCGAGGGAGGGGTAAAGATCTTATCAGCTCCGATCCGATACAGCTCGCCTCGTCGCACTCTCTGATCTTCGTAATCATTACCACTGATAGCAGGACTTTATCAGTCGGCTGTTGCAATTTCTGACCTCGAGACCAGTGCAGGTACAGTGGTACAGTGTTTTCCCCCTCTTTTTAATATATTTTTTTGGGGCTCCACATTTCCTTGGGGAATTTTCAGAGATTTCTCGGTTATCGGGAGTGTTTCGGTGTCTCAGTTTCGGTTTCGGTTTCATTTGGGCTCGTCTCGCTCCGTTCCGTTCCGTTGTTTATCTTGTTTATGGCTGACCATCAAAGACTTAACACATTTTCGGCTTCGGCGCTGTTTGTTCTTGATTTGGGTCTTGCTTTTCCTTATTTATTTTTCTCGAGTCACTTTTCGGGGAACCGCCGTGAACAGTTTTATTGTTGTATATATAATTTTTTCTATATATATATATATTTTTGTTTTTAAGTTTAATTATCAATTAGCAAGGCATTCGCTAATAGAGTATTTAGCTACGATTATTATAAAGGGAGTTATTAAGTTATTATGTTCATTGTGATTATTTACGGATAAGTAAGGCAAATGGAGTTAGAATTCCCAACTAATTCGTTTATGAAAAGGATACTGCATCAAGGCTCAAGAGAGCTCTTTCCAGCATGGGTAGAGAGTAACTTTGAACTCATAAAAAAAACATAGCTAGGCCAAAAAGGCATTAATATTATTAATACGGAAAATGAAGTTAATAAATCTGCTTTATTAAAAATTTAAAATGAAATAAAACTAAAATTTAATAAATTAATTAAATAAAATTGAAAGAAATTAAATTAAAAATCAAAATCTTAATAATGTAAAATTATTAAAAATTGCAAATGAAGGTTAAACTCTTCTTTTACTCCAAACTTGCCTAAATCGATTCGGCTGTTGATGCTGATTAAAAATATACAGGATTTATGGTGTCGAAATTGGCTTTTTCACTACCTTAAACTGAAATTAGAATTCCCAGCAAGGTTAAAATGATATTGACATTATTTTAGTTCTATGTACATGGTAGCCCCATCCAATTGTTGCGTCAGACAGAGAGGCAGGCATGCAGTCAGGCCTGTGCCTCCACAGCAATGGCAAGGGGAGTGTGCTCTGTGCAGTACATGTTCTTGGATGTATTAAAATTCCAACAATTAGGGAACATTTCACATGCCTTTCTAATAGCCAACAACGTGCCTGGCAACCCAGAGGGATCGGGATCGGGATCGGAATGGGGATGGAGATGGAGATGGGGATCGGGTTGGGGATCGGATCTGTGGCTGGTGTTTTGTGCACTCAGATGCAACAAGTTGATAGCCGGAGCTAGTCAAACCGCTTTGCTGCTCACTCGCTATGCAATTTCGCGCAACGGCAGCCACTTTGGCTGGGCAGAAATACAAAAAAAAAAACTACAACAAAAAAATAAGTAATAACAACAAAAAAAAAAAAGGAGCAACTCCGAAGCAACAAAGGAACACATCAACTGGAAGCAGAACAACAGCATGTTGGCATGTCAATAATCTTGTAGCACTTGGATTGGCGGAGTCCCAGGGTACACGGAGAGAAAGTTTTTCAATTGATAAAATAGCTAAAATAGAGATTGCATAATTTACAAATAGAAAAGAAAACAAAAGTGAAGAACAAAAGTTAGCGAATATTTATTTATTATTATTTATTACTCTCTTATTTATTTACTCTTTAAAATAATTATAATATATTGGATATTTAAATACATATTACTAGAAATATCTTTGTAAATTTGTTTATGGTTTTTTATTTAAATATTTTCTCTTATTTTTCTCTGTGTAAGCAAGTCTAAGCCCATGCAAAAGCAAAAGTGGCAAACAAAAAACCAAGACAAGTTGCTGGCCTCAAACTGGCAGACTCTCGCCTACAATGATCGAGGATATATAATTTCCCAATCCTGATACTGATTCTGATTCCGATTCCGATTTCGATTCTCCATTCACCAATGGACGTGACTGGCCACTTCCGTTTCCCGTTAGCATTGCATTTCCTGCATCAATTTATTTTCGCACTCGCCGGGGTGCCTGTCTCCTCCTCCTGTTCCTAATTCCACTCCCACTCCTCCTCCTATTTTTTTTCTCCATTTTCAACTTCTCCTTGTTGTGTCACGCACTTGGCACAGTCATCGTCACCAACACCACAGTCGCTGTCACAGGCACAGGCAACACCCACAGGCACCCACAGGGTGTACGTGATCGGTACAGTGAGCACGCACTGGGGTGACAACAGATGGACTCTGGCGATCAATAGAAATTCGTTAGAAGGCCATACAGGGTGATCGTGTGCCTTTATTTCACTCCAAACTAATCAGAGTTTGCAAATAAAATCACGTCCTTGAGAAATTTTTTATTTTGTTGTATGTAATAAATAATTTTAGTTACTGAAATATTTTTAATAAGAAATTTGTTGAAAAAAATTTAGAGGGTACCCAAGTTTTGATAGCATTCCCATTCCAAGACCAGCTTGCCTGCGAGACATTTTGGGACTTGGCCAAGAAAGTGACGCGCAGGTGGCCAACAGCCACTGATCACAGATCACACTGACCACTAAACACCAGGCACTAGCAGTATATAAAAAATATATATGAGCTATCCACCGACATTGGCCCTCGCACGTTCCACGCTCCATTGACAGAAAACAAATTTGCATTTGCCAGGCATTCGCCAGTCAGTTAGCATAGAGCGGTACACTTGGCGAAAAAAATTGTGAAGAAAAGAGGGTCATATTTTTTGGGAATATATACATAAATATATATATAACTTAAATTTTGTCAAACATATTTCCAAAAAATATTAATAATAATAATAATATAATTATAATAATAAAATTAAGTTAATTTAGTAAGGGAATTAAAGGGAAAAGCTTCAATTAGAACGTCTTTAATATGTCATATATAAAACTTAATATTCAGATAAATTTATAATATATATGTCTATAATATATTACATATATTTTGTATTTATGTAAAACTACGGGGTAAACTTAGTGCCAGAAGGGAGATGAGACCTCTGTCCTGATTAATCATTAACAAAGAATCCCATTAGCAAAGGTCTAAAAAATAATTCGCAAATTATTTGCGTTAAGCTAAAGATTATATGCTAGAAATTAAAAAGGCGCTGAGTCAAACGCAGGAATGGCAACATAAATCTTAAGTAAAGAATATATTGTATGCTAATTTTAAGAAGGTTTCTTTGCTCTCTTGGCTTATTACTCATATTCAGGCATTTTCAACATTTTCAGCATTTTCATATTTCAAAAATTGCAATACTGTTGCTTTGATATTTAATTAAGAGCAAAAATTACACACAATTTTGAAACTATTTTGGTTTAAAAAATCAAACTACTTCTAGGATTCTAGGATTCTACCAAATAGATATTGAGTATACGCCATGTGACACGCGGATATTACGCATACGTCGCTCGTCGAGAATTCGAAAACACATAAATAATTGCCCAACAATTTGCGCTGTCTGCGCACACAGAGATCTTTGCCCCGATTGGGCCTGTGTGTGTGTATGTGTGTGTGTGTGTGTGTGTTAGCCCTGTTATCGCCGCTATATATCTGTATATATCTGGCCGAGATGCTCACTTTGCCGTCTGGCCGGTGTCGGGAGGTGCCATTGTCTTAATTATCTTGAGGATTTCGCAGCCATATGCCTTGATTATCTATTGCCGCCGCCGTGGCTTTGACTCATCGCCATCATCATCATCTCACCTCGATTCGCACTGCTTCGTCCTTATCCCCATCTTAATCCGTATCCAAATCGGAACCCTCATCCCCATCGTCATGCCCCATTCCTCGTTCGCATTCCCATTCCCCAAGCCCTATCATCATCATCATTCTGCTTGCACAGCGAGAATTAAAGGTAAGTTTTCTGTTTCTATTATTTTTTTAAATATATTTTTTTAGTTTTTTTATTGTAGAATATATTCCGAATTTCTGTTACTCATTTTCTTAAAATTTAAAAAATAAAACTGCATTATTTAAACCATAAAAATTCGTGCTGTGCATCGAAAAGGCAGAAGCAATAGGAATCAACGTCACCGCCTCACTTCTATTTTTCTCTCTGGCAAAAATCACGCGCCTCTAATGCGATCGCTGATAAAATTCTAGTCGGTGTTTTTCTTCTTTTTTCCTTTCTTATTTTCTCTCCTTTTATTTTATTTTAGTTTTCTTATTTTATTTTCTGTTGCAGAGTCGTCGTTTTTCTGCAATTTCAAAAGCATTTGCATTGACTGCAATTATTCATTGAATCGACCGATCTATATGGTGGTATCAACCAAAGCTATATCCCCTCACGTGCCTGGGCGATCGCGTGCCCCTCTTGGCCAACGCCACCGCCCCTGCCCCCGTCCCTGCGAAGAAAAGGCACTAATTGCCAGCGCATTTGCAGCTGATTTGGCGCTAAGCGAAAGCGAGCTGCCAGGCAAATATTTATGGTTTATGATGAGGGGTCATTCCCTCGTCTCGTGTCAGCCAAAAAATAAAAACAAAACAGAAAACAAAGTAAAAATATACAAAAAACAGCTAAAATCTATGACCCTGAAAAAATAGCGTCAAGTAGCGCTAATGAATATCGGAAACTATCGGAGCTATAGCTTGTACGATCCATCTAGTTAGTTTTATTAATTATCAAGAGTTTAGAGACCATGTAAATACAAGCGATTGCAAATTTAATTTAATTTTAACTATATTTTTTAAATAGGCTGAGAAACAGTTTAGAATATTATAATTATTTATTAATTAATTATTTAATTAACTAGAGTCAAGGGAAATATGATTTATTAAGTAGCAAAAGAGTTACAGCACAAAAAATATAATATATTTTATAAAAAAATCAAAGAAATATTTCTGTTAAAATTTAAAATTAATTTATTTGAATTAATTAATCAAATATAAAATTTGCATATTTAAATGGACTTTAAATTGTAAATAAAGCAAGAATGTGTCAGGTAAAAAATGTAATAACTTATTTAATTTCATAAAATAAATTAAGCCTTATGAATCAAATAAGGAAAATATAATTTAATAATGAAATATATATATTTTCTAAGACATTTAATTATGAAATATATATATTTTCTAAGGAAACCTCCAGGGAACTTCTCCGAAATAGTTGAGATCGGGACTTAGACCTGGGACTAGGATTGGAAGTGGGATTGGAACTGGGACTGCTATGCCGGATCGTGACAGAATAATGAATTGAAAGGGAAACCAGATTGCCGGCTTTGCTCACATATTCCCACACATTCCATTTCCACATCCACTACTAGCCAAGCCGGTGAAAATGTTCTGCGGCTTTGACAATTGTTTATTTTTAGAGCCAAACAAGTAACCATATATTAGGTATTTGTTTAAATAAAAAAAATATTTAATAAACCTAGCAAAAAAGATTTTTTTCTATATTCTAAACCTTAATTATACTTAAAAAACAAAGTAAAAGTAAAACATATTGGGTTTTAATAAATAAATAAATTAAATTGAATTAAAATAAATTTATTGTGTTTAAATAAAAATCAATATAACATACATCTCAAATAATCTATATTTTTTTTATTCTAGTTGTCGATAAATAAATACAAAACGCAGCGCATATGTTTATTTATATTTTATATATTTGTTTTCTATATTTCGTTTATACTTGTTTTTAGTTTTTATATATTTATATTTATTTGTATTTTTTTATTTACTCTTACTTTCATTTTTTTTTATTGTTTTTATTATTATTTATGACCAAGAACTGATTGATTTCAAGTTTAAAAATTCCCCTGCTATATATCCTAGGCCAGTGATTACTGTACCTCCATCTCAGCCGGTTGGGTGAGGCCATACGCCTCACTGAGCAGGGAGCTGGAAGCTCTACTGGCCACGGGCTGTGCTCATGCTCATCATCCGCCAACTGGGCAGGGCTTGAAGCCACCGAAAGCTGTCTAAGAATTGTCCCAGCTGTTGTAGTTTTTATATAGTTTTATTTATTTATGTAAAGCTAACAATTGATTAAAACTAGAAGCCATTTTTTATAATTCAAAGCATTAAATACTTAGAGAAAAGCTTTTTAAATTAATCCAAAATATTCTCAAAATATTTCCCAAATATACATCTTTCATATTCATATTTCTTGGACGTTCTATTATAATCTCCGCTGGGCTAGGGCTTTTCATGGACCTATATTGGCTATGCATATATGCTTATAGATCGGAGAACGTTGACAGAGATCAAGAGAGAGAGATCGCTCGAGAGCAGCGGCGCTTGCTGGCTAGCTCTCTCTCTCTCTCTCGCTAAAAATCGAAAAAAAAAAATCTAAAATGTAGATCTATGTCTGTGTCTATGAGCGGCAGAAAACTTCAGTTTGTCAAAGATCGCGACGACCGAACGAACGCGGCGCCGCTGCCAGTGGAACGCGGCGAACACGAAACCGAAACGCGACCGAAATCGCGCACGAACCGCAGCCGAAACGCTACCGAAACGCAACCGAAACGCACCCGTCTGTCCTGTACCGTTATTTCCGTACCATCCGCTATCGATATCGATTATCCCTATCGATTGACAGGACTGGCTGTGTGCGCGGCAACGAAATTTATAATTTTTTCCTTTCGCTCAAACATATATGTATATATTTTTTGTTTTTAATGTGAAATGTACGTGCCATGTGTGTATGTGTCTATGGTATGTGTGTGTGCGTGTGCGAACTGTTCATGCGGCAATTACATTGATTTTTAATAGTTATCGGTTTTTAATGAACCACTGAAAAATGGAAATTATGCTTGGCACACTCGTGATTATCGGTTCTGGCAATTGCAGCTTAACTCGCCATTATTTGCAACATATATGGGCGTGACGATCATTATTACAGTGCGTTGCGGCATATTAATGCGATCGCTATTATGTCGATTATGAGTTATGAGGCTGTAAAATGAAAATTATCACATTTCTTAGTGCTATCGAAAAAATCTATTCTTTGAAAAGGTTTTGCTTTATAAAACATTGAATTAGTTGAATTTTTAAAATTCCTGAAGCAAAATTGATAATATTCTTTTGTAATTTATCGATATTATTTATCGAAGAACGTGCACATTACTGAAGCGCACTTTTTTATTGCCATTTTTACACTTTCGCTTTTAATGATCACATTGAAATGGAATGCCATCGGTTTGGGCAATTCCAATTTTAATTCCAATTCCGATTGACATTCCAATTCCGTTTCAATATCGTTTCGCAAAGATCGGCGACACTTAGCCGGGACACACACCCCGAAAACGAGACAATTACCCAGGAATGGGGCATGATTTCTTTTATTACTGTGTTTAAACCCAAACTGACGCCAAAAGGGCGACTGAAACAAACAAAAATAAAACAAAAAAAACGAAGGAAAAAATATCAATCGAACAACGATCGATTCGGACCAGTTCCAGAAGGGAAAGGGTGTCAATGCACTTGGAAAACAAATTTGACAAACAGAAAAATGGTTTCTTAAATGGAATATTATATTAGAGAATATTATTAGAATTATTTAAAAGGAAAAAGAAACATTACAACAATTTTCTAATAGGTTTATAGGAGGAATTTCTATGAAGTATTTCTGCTACCGAATAGATACTACTATTTTGGCGCCGTGTAGGTGGGTTAGATCGATCGGCGGCGTATGATGAAATTTCCTGAGCGGTTCAACAACAACAACAACAACAGCCGCCAGCCATTTACAATTCCAATCGAATGGCAATTGTTGCCTTGCCTCCGACTTGCAGCATGATTCAAGTCGAGGGCGTGCCAAGGGACCGGCCGGAGGTTTGTCTATATCGTCTATATATGAACAAATACTACGAGAGTAAGTACATAGACCATTGTGGTAGCTGGCTACGATGACGTAGCCCCGTAGTAGCATTTTTTCGATCAGAACTGTGCAAAACGTAAAAGTAGGGAGTTTAGGGAGGACTATCTTATTAAATGAATATTTTTAAATACTTTTCATGAGACTGTAGACACGGTACTTGTATTACGAGATTTCGATTTCGCTATGATCAACTGATCAAACACTCTCCCCTTTTGATCGTCCAAACAATACACGGAATTTAACAATGTTTGCCAGTTGGCTAACTGCTGTTTTACGGCCACTTTGGCTAGAAAACAAAGCTTTTTCCCTACGCGACGCACACACATGACGTATACGTGATATTTTTGGCCTGCACAAAAAAAAAAAACACAAAATGAAAAACAGACAGAAAGAGAAAGAGCCAGAGCGACAGATAGACGAATCTCTGTTGCTAGGGTGGCACTTTGTATTTTGTATTGGGGGTTAGTCAGCTTATAAATAATGGAATTTCATCTAGGGGCTTTTAGTGAGCTGCTGCCGCCGCCGCCGCCGCCGCCGCTGCTGACTACTGTGAACTTTGCTTCAAAGAACTTTTATTCCGATGACCATCAGGGGGAAAATTACTCAATCGAATCACGAACCATTTCCTGGAACAAAAGAATTTACTGGATTTCAAGTTTTGAGTGTTGAAGTGACAAGCTTTTGTTTGGAGTTGAGTTTAGAATTGAAGGTGCTTTTTTTATGATTTTTATTTTCACCTGAAATAAAGGTCTCCAATCTCAATATTCCCCTGTTCTCCTTAAAGCCACATACTTGGTGCTCAACTAGACCAAGTAGCTGGCTCAAATGATTGGACCTTCTGGCTTCGGTGACCATCAAATCAATTGCATGTGACTGCAAGTAAGACAATACTTTTTAGCCGCTACACTGAGGAAATAATTGGGACGAAAATAAAATAAAAAAGTTGCTCACAACTAAAATTTCAACAACAGATTTTAAAATATAACAACAACAAAGCTTATCAGAAATATAAAGTACCATAAGTTTACCATCAACAACAAAATGCTTATCACTGAATACAAACTTAATTTATTTACCTAAAGTATTTTTTTTATTCCAATTTATACAAATTACAATCACATTCCAACAAAGATGTATCTCCAATACGATAAAGTAAAATATAAATAAATTATAGATTGCCAGTAAAGTTATTTCAGAAGCAAGTTCAGTTAATAGGAATTAATATCTTATTGCTTCAAATATATGTATATTTCTTAACTTTAGCTAGCATTTTCTCCCAGTGTCTTTTTGCGGGCTGTTATGCAGTCAACAGCCGTCAAATGGCTGCTTCTGTTTCATTTGATGTCTTTCTGTGTGCGTTTGCCATTCGCCATTTGCCATTTAAATGAATGCGAGCAATTTTGTCGGTGATGTGTTGTTGTGATTTGCCTTGATTGGCATCTAATTTATGATTGACAGTTACAAACGTCGGAGCCATCGAGCCGAGCTCAGCCGATGCGCTCCCGAGCTCAGCCGAGCCGAGTCGAGTCGAGTCGAGCCTACCGCAAGAGATTGAAAGTACCCGTACAAACTATAGGATAGACCTTACTGTCGGATATCGGCTTTGCTCACACGGCTGTCAATCAAGCTATTAAATAATTTACAAACACATTCGAATCAAATTTATGAACTAACGTCTTGATTTACGTAGTCTTCGCTGGCTGAATGCGGTTTGAAGCATTGACACCTTGACGGGCATTGTCAAAGAGTTTCACACTCACACACTGGCTACTGTTCTATCGGATTACGCGGCGTATGCGCAATGCGGCCCAGTCCTAAGCGAAACGGAACGAAACGAATCGAAACGAAACGAAATGATCGAGTATCGAAAGGCAACAACAACAACAACAACAACAATTGCAGTTTATCAGTCAGTCATTCGGTTAGTCAGTCAGTTAGTCAAGTCAGTTGGCCAGTCAGTCAGTCAGCCAGCCAGCCCCCACATAGCACAAAAGTTGTCTGCCCGATATAGGCCACACACTGTGGGCCTGTAAACAAAACACGGCTACTCGAATGGAGCACCGACATAGCCGTGTTGGGCTCCAACTGATAAGCGAACTATATCTATATACATATATGTATATATACTGACTGTGCACCAGTGACGCGGCACAGAGGTGCTGTAATATTTACCCGCCTCTTGCCAGTGACCCTCGTTTCGGGACAGCAAGAGATTCAACAACAACAGATTCAACAACAACAGATTCAACAACAACAGATTCAACAACAACAGATTCAACAACAACAGATTCAACAATGCACCAACAACAAGCTAATCAGGGATAAAAAGTATTAAATAAATGACTTTACCAATGCCCAACAATTATCCAATATCTAACAGATATCTCTGTGATCCAAGAAATAATACATACTCTTTTCGACAACAGATTCAACAATGCATCAACAAAAAGCTTATCAGGAAGAAAAAGTACCAAATAAATGCCTTTAACAATACTCAACAATTATCCAATTATGTATCTCTGTGATCCCAGAAATAATACTCTTTTTATAGTGCATATATTTCCACTGTCTGATAAGTTGACCTTCCGATTTTCGTATTCGTTCAAAGTACAATTGAACCGGGAAAAAAAATGAAAATGAAAATGCCTTGCGCACTTTCCCCCAAAGGCTCTCGTCGAGCTTTCCACTGACATACAAATCATATTTTTCGCTTCTCCCCATCCCATATGTTGTTGTTGGTGTTTTTCTTTTCGGGATTGTTCGAATATGATGTGTATATATGGATATATGGACATAAATATGCTGTGTGTGTCATGTTGCCGCTATGTTGGCGACGTCGACGCTGGCAGCGCTCGCTAAAACTACATAAATCAAAGGAAAAGCATTTTTCTGTTTTCTGATCGTCTAGCAGAATTTTGCTTTTGGTTTTTTTTTTTTTTTGCTTCATTTATATTTTCCCCCGTGTATCTTTGTTTTTGTTCTTGGCGATTGTTGATTGCTGTCGTTGGTGTTGTTGTTGCAATGGCATTTTGTACGCATGTTTCAGACATTTAACATTTTCTTCTTTTTTTTATATAGACAAGAGACAGATATCGTTCATATACAGACACACACAAATGTATAGATATATAGGTATTTTTTTGTTTTTATTTGTTTGCGGCGGGGCCGTGAGGCCAAAACATTTATAGGAATATTTCAAATTGCAGACGACGACGTCGCCGCTCTGCCAGCAGCGCATTAAATGAGTCTGACAAAAGGAAAAGCGACAAAAAAGCCAAACATAAATAAATAAATCCGAAGGGGAGCCAAGTTGGTAGTAACGAGGCCGCCATACCCTGCAAAATGCTACCAAAAAAGTGTGATAATTATTGGAGAAATGAGAGAGAGCTTATCGCTACGGAATTCTCTCCTCAAGGATTATCAATTCTGCTAGGGCATATATATATATATTATTATTGTTTTATATAGTTCTTGAACTTGAATACGAATTAATCCTTAAATGCAATGCCTTAATCAAGGGCAGCCTTAGCTTACGCCAGGAAAAGCACATTAAATTGTTGCCATTCACAGTTTTCCTTTGATGTCAGCACTTCCCCAGGCTGTGGCAAGACATCACTAAGTAAAATAAAATACATATATATATTTAAACGATTAAATATAGAACGGAACCCGTTTACCTGCAGTTGCAATGACAATTTCATATTTCATAGATGCAGCATTTTCCAAAAACAAAATAATGAAAACCCTGGCAATATGTATGGACTACGAAAATGAATGGAAAATGCGGCTAAAAGCCAAGGCTTGTTTTCCTTCTCTTTTCTATACAGTTTTTTGATGTTGCTGGCAGCAGCAGCAGCTATTTTCGTGCATATTATTTCATACGCCTTACATTCTTCGTGTTTTGAGGCTTTTAATAAACTGAAAAACTATTTTAATTTGTTTTATTTTTATTTCAAATGTGACAGAAATGATTGTTAACGATATGGCGACATGTTATTGTCTATGGCGCTATGATAATGAAAATCAAATTCAATATCAAACTCAAAATCAAAATCCAGAATCAAAAAAGAATGAGAAAATGAAAGCGAAACGGCTGAAAGCTATAACGAAAGCGAAGGCAAACTAATTAATTAACCGAAACCGCAAATATTTGGTCGCATATTGGTCACATATACCCCATTATACACTCCCCCGAATATATCTGAATATATCTGAATAGCCGAATATTCGAATATTCGAATTCTTCGGTTTGTCATATTTTTCCGCGCATTATTTATTAGCAATACTTAATATACAGTCGTCGGGGACAGAACTCTGCTTTTTTAATTGCGATCACACGTGCCGCAGACGGGGGACCCAGCGCCAAAGAACATTTATAATATTTACGCGATGATATATGGAATGTTTCGGCCATAAAGGGACTTCTCCACTTCTCGGGCAAATAAAGTTGTTTGCTTTTCGGTGAAAATTACCCCAATTCCACCCACTGATTAATCCGTGAATTTGTTTTCGACATTCTCGGACCAACGACTCTCCCGGGAGCAGGCTCATTTTTTCGAGGAATTTCACTATCGTTAATTGAGTAAATTTAATGACTTTTCAGGGGACGAATATCGTATGTTTTGATCACATGTTGTGTTGATATTTTAAACTTGGTTTTTAAAGGAATTTTTGAGACTGCATTGTAGCTATTTTTGGGATGTTTTTATCAGGAATTATGGGACTTTCGAGATTTTTAAAAGATAATGAAAGGTCAATAAAAGGAAATATTAAGCAAAGGAAAGGAAATATTGTAGCATTTGAATTAAATTATATTTTATTCCAAAATGCTTGGCAAAATATTCCAAATACGGTATATTATTAAATAATTTAATCTAAAGAACAAAATGTACATAAGAAGATATACATTTATTAAAAGTAAATGCAATTATTTAATCCCTTTCAACTCTATTTATTTGAATGTCATATCATTAGGACATTAATAAAATAATATTTAAATAAATAATGAACACATTTAAAAACATATAACAAATGTTTAACATATTAAAATGAATATTTTACATTTTATTTTGAAAATATTTAAACAAATAGTTGTACAAGAAACACATTAAAGGTAGCAAAGAAATACAAACAAAAATCCTTGCATTTTGTAAGGAATCCGTATTTAATATCCCTGAATTTCCACAAGATTTTCCCTCGACCACTGGCCTAGGTCCTGCGGCATTTTCTCTGTTCTCCTTTTTTTTCCTTCATTTCCATTTGCAATCCTTTTTACGAGCGAGCCTCGCGATTGGCCAAAAAGGGGGCGTGTGTGCAAGAGCGTAAGGGCAAGAGAGTCGGCAAAGGACGTGGCCAAGGCAGCGCTGCTCACGCCCACGCAGCGACGTTGGCAGCGGAATTTGCACAACCGACAGAGAGAGAGAGAGAGAGAGCGAGTCAGAGCGAGAACGGGCTAGTGATAGTGTGGGCGAGGGTGATGCGGCAACATGTTGCACAAAGCCATAGGCCTGGCAACATGTTGACTGCGCCACCATCAGGTTGCGCAGGCGCAGCGACGTCGGCAGCAGCAGCGCTCATTCAACTTTTCGTTCGTCATCGCCAAAGCATCTCTATCTCTTCGACACGCGACTCACACACACACACAAACAAACACACGCACACCTGCTGCCGTTGTTGCGAAAAAAAAGTGCAAACAATAGCGAGCCGAAGAAAATTGCAAGCGAGCCGAAGCCCCAGAGAGCAGAGCGATCGCAGCCGAAGAGCGCTTCGGCTCAGAAAGTTACTAGGTAGCGAGAGAGAGTGAGGAAGAGAGCTAGCGAGAGAGAGAGGGAGAGCATTCGCAGCAGCGCAACTCAATTTAAAAAGTATTGCAATTTAAATTTTATTTTATTCGTCATTATTTAAATTTAAAAATAAAATTTATTTGTTAATTTTGATTAGTTTTTATTTTACTCATAACTCTTTTTTTGCGATCCCTGCAAAAGCAGCCTCACTGCTTCGATTAAATATTTTATACTTAAAATTAAAAAAATAATAATAACAAGCAAAATATTATTTTCTAAAAATCGGCTTTTTTCTTAGCTATTTCCCCTTGGAATTTGGCTTTTTTTAGCTATTTTGTTTGGGTAATCTAGCTTTTTTGCTCCGAAATAAATGACATCACTGAGCAGCGGCAGCAGCAGCAGCAGAGCAGCAGCGCAGCAGCGCCTCCGTTCGCAGCTATATACACGGCGGCCCGCACCGCCAAGTATCTAGTAGATAAAAAGCCGCCGATCCGCCGACAACCTCGACGCACCGTCGCACCGCTCTCGAAAACAAACAAAACGCAAACGCACACAAAATAAAAATAAAAATAAATGTAAATGGCATAAGAATAAGAAGGAAATAAGAATCGAATCGCCGTATATATCTCTCTCGATCCGCTGCTATAGTGCCGCGGCCTGAACTGAACAATCGAGCAAAGCTAAAGCCACGGCTAAAGCTGAAATTTATGCAAACAAAATCGAATAGAAATAGCGAAAGCAGGCAGCGAATAGAATATAAATCCAATAAATCGGCGCGCGAAACCCGCGAGTGTTATCTAATCTGCAAGAGAAGTACCAGAATCGGAATCGGAATATATATATATATATATACATATATATATAATACATATGATATATAATACATAATATAGCTATATACTAAACAGAGCGCGAGTGTGTGTGCCGGCCGACCTTTGTTTTGTATTTTTTGTCGTTACTGTTACTCTGTGTGCAAACGTGCTCTATATATAATATATATCCCAGCGATCTGAAGCCAGATCGGGATCAATAACAACATCAGCGCTACTTGGAAAACTCAACAAAAAAATAATAATAATGGCCATCAAGCAGAGGAAGCAATCGGAGTGGGCCACGGCGACCGGCACAGTGCCGCTCCTGGATATGGACAGGAGCAGTGCCTGCTGCAGTTCCTCCTCCACCTCCACCTCCTCCTCATTCACCTCCACCTACTCCTGCCCCACCCCCGCCTCAGCCACCCTCGAAGATATCCACAGCAGATCCCGCAGAGCCATCTCCGCCGAGAAGCTAACCTGCCATCTGCGTCACCTGCTCCTCGCCGGACTGCTCCTATGTTTGGCTTTGGCGGGCGGGGCGGAGGGGCGGCGGCATGCGCCGCTCATGTTCGAGGAGTCCGACACGGGCAGGCGCTCCAACCGACCAGCAGGTGAGTCCAGTAACCATTATACTATATATATATATATCTTAGTATATACGTTCCCGTATCGTGTGTCGTTCTCCACGAGCCATTTGCCGTTTTCCACCTTGCCATTTTCCACTTGCCCAAACAAACACCAACGGTCGCAAATATATAAGTCAGTTAGTAATCATTTCCAGGGGTTTTTTTTCTCCATAAAGGTGATTTTACTATATTTTTAAGATCTGTTTTCCAAATAAAATTACGGGAAAGCCAAGGAAAAAGATCAAAAAAGTATAAAACCCCGTTAACATGTTAAATATTTTGAGGAAGACTTTGACTTTAAAAGTCTTTAATAGGTTTTTAAATATATATTTTTTTTATTTATTTTAAAATGCCTTTCAAATGATTTTAAAATATTATCAATCATTCATTTATTTTGTATTCAATTTTCGTTTTCTTTGCCTAATTTAATTTTGACTTCACTTCCTAAATATTTCCCATTTAAATTGGTTTAATATATTTTCCTCTGAAATCAAACAAATATAAATATAATATTCAAAATATTATTCCAATTCTTGGCAACTACTTATTTATTATCAGTCAGTTTTTTCGTGGAAGCTTCATTTAATCTCAAATAATCATTACAACATTTTCAAAGAACCAAAGCTCTGGAGCTGATAATAAGCGGTGCCGATTTTAAGTTGTATATATTTTATTACCACAAAATATTGGTAGAGGTTTTAGTGTATTGCTTAGAGGGTTTTCCTGTGCCTCTGCCTCAGCGTGTTGCATAAGATGCCGCATATTGCGCATACGCCGTGTCGGCACATCGGGGAAATCCCCTCGAGCGAGTACAGGTAGCAGATAGCCACCACCATCAGGTATCAGGCACAGGTCGAGGCGGGACCTGCTCGCACCCCTAATCCCGAGCATCTCGGGGATATTCCCAACACGGCAAGAGGGCACCTTTTTTACTAATCCGGAAAGCGGGAATTCCCTTCCGCTTGCTGCTTGCCTGCTTTTGCGCAGACGCGTCGGCGTCGTAAGCCGCTTACCAGATACAAATATATAGATACAGATACTAATGCAGTTATAGATACAAATTTAGATACAAATATAGATACATCTCCACCTAGATGGAGAGCAATTGCAATTTGTTGCAGCTCACACGCTTGATTAGCTGCATTTCCTGTTCCCTTATGGTCCATACTCACTCACATATACACACCTATATAGGCCGCATATATCATGCTCTATTATGTTACCCAGCTTGCCGCAGTTTCCACTTTTCCATTTGCCATTTTCCATCTTCCATTTTTTTTTTTTTTTCAATTAAAAACAGATTGCGGTTTAACGTTGCAGCAGCAGCAAAAGCAGCAGCAGCGACTTTGAAACGTTTCTCGTCTTACATTCAACGCCGTTTGGCTCTGTTTAGCCCAGTTGATGCCCTGTAGATACCCCAGGGGCTACCCTCGGGGATTTAGACTTGAATCGGGATCGGAAGCGGAACATATAGCCTATATACTAAAGCCATAGATTAGCCCAGGAGCTTAGGCTATACTCTACACTGAGACAAAGTCAAGTTAACTCGGGAAGTAAGAGATCACTTTGGGCCTAAGCCAAATCGTGGGTCATTTTCATAATGTTCAAGCAATTTCCCGGCCCGGTGAAAACTGGCCTTCATTTAACCGCTCCTTAAACGTTGTTTCGTGGAGTTTATAGTAGGGCCTGTAATTGGGTTCGTGTAGATGGCACACTTTGACGCCCACTCTTTGGGCCCAGTGTGCTGCATCCTACAGATACAACAGAGATACTACAAGATACTATATGGCACCCACTTCCAGCCGAAAGATCTCTCTGTTTATACAAAGTCTTGGCATAATTTAGTCGTTATATGGCTGCGAGACACACTTATCCAGCGTGTATATATTTTGTATTTTTTTCTTGTATTTTTTTTAATGAATGAAAAGCCAACGCAAACCCAAAAGCAACAACAACTACCGAAACAGTTCTTTTTTGGACGGCTTTAGCTTGTCTCTTTTTTTTCCTTTTTGTATTTTTTTTATTTTTTTTTTTTTTGTGGCTAATCAAACGTCAAAGACCACGCAGACAGGCCCAGCAAACTAGCAGCCAATTCGTTTTGTTCATTTCGCATTTAATTTAACTGATTAACAAGCTGACCGAGCGACCAAGAGACCTCCTCCTGCTCCCCAGCCCCAGCCTCGTCCCACGGTGCCGCCGCCATTCGTCAGCATAATTCATTTATTCAACTGTCTGCCGCCCAGTTAGGTGTTAAAAAGTTGTTAACTTATTTTTAATGAATGCGTGTAAAAACACCGCACACACACACAGACAAAAACAAAAACTTAACAACAACAAAAAATCAAAGAAAAAACAGCCAAGAAAAAGGAGAAAAAAAATAAGGCAACTCCGAAAAAGATCAAGATGTGCCTACGTAGAGCAGCCACAACAAGCCGCCGGCAACGGCAAAAAAATCGTTCCGTTCATTTCGTTTCGTTTTGGAATCTCTCTCTCTCTCCGTCTCTCTCTTGGCAAACATATCATGATCAGCGAAGAAGATGAGGAAAATGCAGAGCCAAAAAGTCGAAGTTTTAGATACCCTAAAGCCGGATTTAAGTATATTCTTAAAATACAAATTTAGTTCCAAGAGAAACAAAGGCTTTTTTAACTTTTAAATATATGTTGGAGAACCTTGCATGTTTCTAAAATATATATTTTACAGTCTAAGCCTAGTTTTTGAAAAACATTTTTAAAAAACCGTGGGTTTAGATACCCTTTAATAATATTTAACTTAACTCTTCATATTAGAAATTTCTTTCAAAAGAATCTTTTAAAACTATATATTTTAAACAAACTAAACGTAGTTTTAGACAAGTCTGAGATACTCTCCGCCAGTGTATTTCCCCAGAAACACGTTAAGGCCCCCGTTTTTGGGGGGCAACAGAGGTGGGGCAGAGCCAAGGGGCGGGGCTCAGACATTTGTTTGGGGCCGTCTGCGACAGCCACCCGAAATGAGCCACCGCCGCCGCCGTCGTCGTCGTTGTCGTTGTCAGTTGCATGTCAGCCACTCGAACGGGGAACGAGCTGGCCAGGAAGAGGATGGATGGGGGCCAGAGCTGTGGAGCTGTGGAGGAGCTGCCAGGAGGAGGGCACAGTGCCAGTGCCAGTGCCAGTGCCAGTGCCATGCGAAATGCAACCAATTTGTTGCATTTGCCACACAGACGCAAGAGGCCGAGGAGGAGGCGTTGCGTTGCGTTGCGGTTGCGCAGCGTGTGGGCAGAGGAAGCACTTAATGCCCACAAGGTGTCAAATTGCAGCAAACTCCGCTTCGCCCACCCCGAAAAAAAATTGAGAGGGGAAAACAGCACACACATCAAACACCGGATCATGCCGTGTGTGTGTGTGTCTGGCGTAAATTAATTTGGCCAAGAGCGTAGGCCAAGTAGATACGCTGCGAGGCGATACGATCTCATTGAGTCGATTCCGTAGGCTCTGCGCCGTTTCCGTTCCAATGAATGGAGATGGCGATGGCGATGGCGATGGCTAAGGCTATTGGGATGTGGATGTGGATGGGGGATAGAGTTTGAATTGCCACAGAGAGAGACGGGGGGCATCCGTTGAGAGTTGACAGCTAATAACAGATTTCTGCTTCTGCCGCCTCGCGGAAGACTCCTTCGTTTTTATGGGCGCCATCCATCTCAGCATCTCTAGCTTGATCTCCATCTCTAGCTTCATCTTTCTAGCTCCTTCTCCATCTCCATCTCTAGCTCCATCTTCATATCTTTCCCCATCTCTTCTCGGTGGCATTTGCCTTGCCTTTCATTAGCACATGCCGCATTCTTGCCATGCATTAATTATCAAGACGCAATCAGTGGCCACAGTGTGGTGTTGCCCACTTTTTCACCAAGGAAAACCCAAAAGAACACCCTCTCGAACCTGGAAAGCTTCTAAGGAAATATAAAGTAAACTAAAAAGGAATTTTCCTAGTTTCCAGACCCATTTTGACTTTGCTTGTCGCCTGTATAAAGCCATAAAAATGAGCAAAACTTCAAGAAATTTCTAGCTTACCAAAAATTAATGAATATTTTTAATTTATTGAAATTAAAATATAACCAAAATATTTCTTAGATCTAAAGAGGCCTCCTAATGAGCTTGCGCTCGGCTGAACATATTTAATTTTGTATAAAAATTCGCTGGCAATTTTTGTGTGTCGTTATTTGCAATTGGGCATGCAATTGCATAGCTCGACAATTAAATTTACCCTTTAATAGTCGCACATTCGTATATATACTATATATTTTCTTCGTGCTAAAAACGCCCACCAAAATGAGAAGAAACCCCAAAAATCGCCGCAAATCGCGTGTCGCGTGACGCGCTTTACCGGCTGCTGTTGTTGTTGTTGTTTTTGCTGCCCATTCATTGCAGTCCCAAAAATACAAAAACGAAAACAAAATACATCCTCAGCATATTTGTGCAACTTATCAGCGCATTTAAAATTAGCCATGCAACAAAAAAAAATAAAATACACCCAAAACCCACCAGCGTATTTTGTGGCTTCTATTATTGTAGTAATTTATATATATATATATACAAATACATGTATAAATTTATATATTTGTATTTTTATTTGTAGTTTTTGTTGATTTTTTTAGTATTTATTGTTGTTTTTGGTCTCAACATCTGTGTCGCAGTCGCGTGATTTGGTTTGTAAATGGGAAAGGAAGGCGACGGCTACGTTTTTGGGTGAAATAATTCAAGGAGGTGGATAGGAGGGCGGGGATTGAAAAATGCAAAAACTAAAACCAACAAAATACAAATAATCATTGAAAATTAATGTGTTCATCATTGTTGTTGTTCCAAAATTGCAAGAAAAACAACAACAAAATTAATTAAAACCAAATAAAAACTTGGAATTTATATTTAGTAAAATGCAAAACAGAAATATAAAGCTATATATACACATAAATGATCCATAGATCGTTTGTAAGGATTTATGACTGCATTTTACAATCTTTTCAAATTGAAATTATTAGGCATCACTGAATATTAGTAAATATCTCCTTAATATCCTTAAAATATTTATGCAAACGCACTGTACTAAACAATATTGATAGCAAAAGAGATTTTGCCAAAGATTTGTCTTTTACATAAGCAAAAAAAAAAAAGGAAAGAAACAGTGCTTTCTTTTTTTTAGCAATTTTTCTTGGCTTCAACCCCCTGAGAGAAAGGCAAGAACAAACGAAAAAGAATTCATTGAAAAAAAAAAATAGAGAAAATCTACAGGAACGAGCCCCTCTTTTTTTGCGGCTTTTTCACTTTTGAACTTTATTTTTACCTTAAGTTGGGGGTGCTTTCACAGGACGGAATGTATTTGCTATTTGTCCAACGGCTTGGCTGCTTTTTTATTGTTGTTGTTGTTATTTGTGTTTGCTTTGTTGCCACCGCCGTCCAATAATGTTTGCTCGGAGCTCCACCGCTCCTCCTCCTCTCTCAGCTGTCATAAATTATCAACGGAAAAGCGACCACAAGCGATGATGACAAGGCAAACCCCTCATGCCGCCTACAGCCCCGCCTCCTTTTCCAAGCACCCAAATACACAGGGAAAAAAAATTAAAGAAATACTAGGAAAGGATAATATTGAACTAAGATTACATTTGGCTCTTGAAAATAGTAACCTTATAGCTTAAAAGTCCATCAAAATGATCTGATAAATACCCCGATTTCCATAATATTCATAATGAATTTTATATACCATTGTTTTCCGTGCACTTTTCTCCTCGACGCACTTAATCAACCATTAGAAATCTTCATTAGAACTGGCGTGTCCCCAAAATAAAGAAAAAAAATGTAAAGAAATTAAAGAAAAGTGGGGGAAAAACCTACAGGGGAAATTCAGTTGAAGTAAAAGCCTGACCGAGAGGCATTTTGACTTTGTTTGCTTTGCACTTAAATAATTTAATTGCTTATAAAACAAACAAGTCGCAGTGGTGAACCATTTGAACAAATATTTCATTTAAAATTTTTGTTGTTTGCCGCCGCGGCATTAACTTTATTCATTTCGATCGAACGATCGATCGATCGATTGATTGATTGACTGTTTGATGGACTGATTGACAGCTCGACACTCGTAGCTGTCAAAATTCTTTGGAGGTAACATGGTTATCTCAAACCAAGAAAATCATAATTTTCTTGAATTTTCCCCCTCATTTTTATCATCACTTTTCCTTTCGCCTCGTTAAGTCTCACGTTTTGATGCCGATTCTTGGCTCATCCTTTCGTCTCATTGGATTTTATGATGGCCAGCGTTGAGCTTTAACATTTGCGCTAATTATTTTGCCACAATTAATTAAGGCGCAAAATAAAAATAACATTAAACAAGAGCATCGACGGCGGCAAAAAAAAGAAACAAGCGACGAAATGAGCAAATAAATAAATGTATAGAAAGGCGTATATATACATATAATATATATGTATATATGTATATCAGATAGATGTATAGATAAATGAAAACAGCTTCAGCGGCCTGGCCTGGTCTATATATTTCGCACAGCTATATGCAACCGATCTGCGCTGATCTTTTAACTCAATTAAAAGCGCGTACGAGCGCCAAAATTTTCAAAGGCACTTTTCGCTCTGTCCCTGTATATATATATATATATATATATATATGTATATATATATATAATATATATATATGTCTATGCTTTGTATCTATATGTCTACAAAAGATACAACAACACAGCACACAAAAAATAGCCGACAATTCGACGCCGCCACTGCTGGTTCTGCGTCATGTGAGTCAGCGTCGTCTGATGCTGGCAGCGGAAAATCTTTTGGTCCATTTTCCTGATGACACATGTATCTATGTATATATGCCTGGCCCCCCATTTGCTCCTTGGTCCTGTTACTGCCTGACTGTAATTAGCACATTGTAGCCAACAGGGAACATAGTTTGTTGTCTTTATGGCGGCACAGGTCACAAAAGTGTCAGTTAAAACAAAATACATTTAAGACTTTAAGGCAATTAACAATGTTTAGTTTTTAGAACAAAATACTACGGATGATCAGGGATCAATTAAGCAGGTTGTGTGATTTTTTTCACTAGATAATCGAAGGGTATTACAAAGTCCTCAGAAATTATCCGGCTTGAAGGACTAAAGATGTATTGAAATATAAGCTAGGCATTTGTTTCATTTTAAATATATATTTTTTCCAGTTGTTAAATATATATTTTTTTATTTGTTTAATTAAAAACAAACACAAAGTAAAGGCAAACAAATTATATAGTTTATTAAATTCCTTTTAAATCTAAGATTTCCTTCAAAACACTCTTCGTTTTTGGCCACTTTTGTAGCCTGTCAACTTGGCCAATGGGGTTGCAACGTGGATGGATGTGTGTGTGTGTGTGTGTGGTGTGGCTTGGTTTTTCATTATTTTTAACATTTGTTTGCTAATGATTCGTATGCCGCAGACACTTTCGAGCACGGAAAACCACAAAAAACAGTTGTTGCACTTTTCTTTTCCTCGCTCTCTGTGAGTCAATGCACTGCAACAAAATATATACATACATAAGTGGGGGAAAATTCGAGACGGCACTATGCACTGACTTTGCCTCCTCACATATGCTATTATTGCAAATATTTCGAATATTTTTCAAATATTTTTCAAATATTTTGCACATTTCACTGACTACCGGACAGCCTCTGTTTTCATTCGGGCTTGTCCATCAATTCCAAATCGAATCCCAATTGCAAAAATACAAAAATAATAAAAATAACAAAATCCATTGCACACACATTGAAAAACCGAACCAAAATTGGCCGCACTTTGTATTTTTTCGCGGTCATACATCAAATGTCTAGACAAATTGTGGCAAACACAATAATAATAATAACAGCTGAGGTTCAAAACAGGAAGTGGAGTGTCAGGAGAGCGAGATAGCGTCCAAGATGTATTTATATATGTAATTATATATATGAAGAATCGTTTGTGGGTGTTTTTTTTGCACCATTACTTTATAATTTCCCCAATTTCTTTTGGTATTTTTACTATTTTTTTCACCAAAGCCCTTGGAGATACTTCCATTATCAAAAAATACCTTGAATTTGTGACCTTAACAATTAAATATAAAAATGGTACAAATATATTAACAAATTATATTATATATTATTATAATATTATTTGATTATAAATCCATAAGAAAGTCTTCTAACTAATTTCCCATGATTGCCTTTAAAATATTAACTTAAAATTAAAAATAAAACACCTTAAAATGTATTTAAGCTTGGCATTAAATGAAATTAAATTGAAATTTCCATTTAATTCATTTGATTGTTATGCGAGACACTTTCTGTGAAATGTGTGACACGCCGTGGAAGATCAAGACTTGCAATATGATTAATGATCCCAGCAGCCTCCTCCTCTATGGGGGCTGAGGATTATCGCTCTATATAGCTTATATCTGCTCCGATCCGATCTCTCTTCTAGCAGCATGTTATGTGTGTGTTTGTTGTGCGAGTATTTAAATTGTTTCGCACGCAAATAAAGCTGGCGCCAATGACGAGCAGCAGCAGCAACAACAAATTGATAAACGTCGCGCGTCGTTAGCGCCACTTATCACGTATACGCCATGGCGCCGTCAACAGGTCCGGCGGATTCAGTGGATTCAGTGGATACGTTTTTGTGGATTCTCTTGAGATTCGCTTGGTTTGGGTTTCGCCAGTAACTTTGCTCTCGATCGCCGTAAATTTTGAGGCCATCACGTGTATTTAGCTAATTACTCGTAGTTTATAGCCTCTGCCTCGAGTCTCTATTTCTTTTTATATTATTTTCCTTCTTTTTTTTATACCGAAAACAAATGTGATTATCAGGGCAGCATGATATGGCTTGGCCAAGATATGGGAATTGTGAATGATGTGTGCGATAACCGCGGGGGAGCCACATACAGAACGGCAACAGGTGTCAACTGGGGCGGGTTTAGAGATACACGCAGCGAAAAGTCAAGTAAATAACTTGAATAAAAATGAATTTTTATTTTATAATAATTATTCAGAATTTGGAATTGTTATATATATTTATTACAATTGTTTTTGCCTTTTAAAAGGTTTGTAAAACAACTTAAAGTTGTTCAACCTTTTTCCTGCGTTTTCCTCGCGTTTTCTTGGCTGCGTTCTTGACGCGTTTCCCTGGCGTTTTCGGCGCGTGTTGGCCGCGTTTCCGCTCGCCGCTCGTCGCCTTTTTGTTTAATTTAATTAAATATCATTGCCAGACGACAACAACTACGAGAAGCTACCAATTTTGGGCCTTTGCCTGCCTGATTTGATTTGTTTTTATCGTTTTCTCTGCTAGCTGCCAGTTGCTAGTTGCCAGCTTTTGTTGTCGGCATTTTGTATCTTTTTTGTTTCGTTTACATTTTTTATGAGTGGCGCCAAAAGTTTTAGCATAATTTTGCCGAGAGACACATGTGTGTGTGTGTGTGTGTGTGTGTTTGTTTGTCGGTATTTTTAAATATATTAATAATTTAACGCGTCGAATTGGCCGATTTGCATACGATTTTGTGGCATTTTGTGCAAAGTTTTAATAGAGTCGAAGTCGAAAACCAAATCGATATCAAAATTGAAAACCCAAAAAAAAAAAAACACTAACACAAAAAGCTGCTAATGAAATTTCATCTCTAATCTAAATTGGATGCTGCAGATCTATGTTTTTTTCCCCCGATTATTCCCACAATTTGACACTTGTTGGCGCCCCATTGAGAGGCTGCTTCTGCTTAGATACACTGAAAACAAACTACTTGATTTATCATAAAACGTTGCTTGATTTTTATAGATTTTTTTTCAATACCAAATTTATCTTTTTTCCGGTGTACCGACTTGCATTTGTAATTGAAAACGCTGCCGGAAGCGACTCAACGCCTCTCAGCGAATGTGGCGCCAGGTTTTTTCTTCTTTCTCTATGTCTCTCTATATATATATTTTTTTTTTATTTTTCTACCGATACCGATTCCGATTCTGATTCGAATTCTGATTGCATGGCGTTCGCCCACCCGAAATCGAGGCGAAACCCAATGCGAAAAAAACGTGAAAATGACAGACTGCTTGCATTTTCCAGCTGGGAGCCTCTCTTTTTTTTCGATTGAAGTTAATTAGTCGCTGATCGATTGGCTTTGGTACGGGTTTGGGTCTGGGTTTGGGTTTTGGGATCTCGCCTGTGGGCGTCTCAGTCGCTTATGGCTTTTCATTATTATTATTAACCTCGCTCTGGCTCATCGCCGCTGATATATAGGCATCGCTATAGCTATATACATATATACACCTCCATATATATATATACATGTATATATGGGCAATTGCATTGCTGACTGGCGCCAGCAACCTGAACAAAAAATTTAACGGGAAAAAGGAAAAATAAAATGGCAAAAATTGGAAATCAACATTCGAGAGTTCACACAGATCTTAAATGGGAATTGAAAAAGCCCAAGGGAATGGGAGTGGGACTTTGGCTTTAATCTATTTTATTTTTAATTTAATTTAATTTTTAATTTTGATTTAATTTTTAATTTTAATTTTATTAATTTATTTATATTTATTATTTTTTGTATATTTTCCTTACTTTTAGTCACCGAATGTCAATTTGGCAAGGTTCTGCGTGAATTGGGCTCGACCTGGTATGCGGATTTGGGTCCACCCTTTGGCGTTATGTACTGCATTAAGTGCGAATGCGTGGCGGTAAGTCAACTATATCTATTTTACTATATTTTTAATTTAAATATAAATTTTAATTATAATTTTAAGCTTAAGACTACCAAAAAATCTACCTGAAAACTTACAAAAAAAAAAAAACTCCCTTTATAAAAACCCCCGCCGATTGGCAAGTTTGAAAGATACACCTCAGATGCAAAATAGCCAACAAATTCCAACTGATGGGCGGCGTCGGGCAGACACCAAGCAAAAATTGACTAATGACCGTCGACACTGGGTACACGAGGAAAAACCAAATAGAAAATGCTGAAAAATGCTAAAAGACGTCGGCAAATGAAAATGATTGTGTTTTCAGTTTGGACGCGCTTAATTTATGGCATTTCCACGCATGATTAATATCGATTTGAAAGCTTTATGCTCCCCTATGCGATATATTGCGAATCAGAGCCAAATATTCTCTAGCCTTGCCCAGACTTTGGCTGAAATTGAAAAACAAAATCGTGGCGGTTCGATCGAATTACGCAAAAAAAAAAAACAAAAACAAAAAGGAAAATACATACAAACATGTTGCAGTGCCAAGAAACAGGGGGCGTGGCGAGGGCAAGACCATTTTCCCACCGAAAGCGACACATAAAAATGTCACACACTCGTCGTTGACGGTGTCCTCGGCGAGTTAAAAAACATAGCACCCCACATACATATGTATATATGTATATACATAGGGAATCCAAATCCAACTCTGAATTCGAGCCCAGCGGACAAGAACGTTCGTTTATGATATTGAAAACGATAGTTTTGCTGGTTTCAAGCGGACAAAACGTTCGATTCAGGCTCATAAACGATAATAAAGTGGCAGAAAATGCTATAGTTTTTTGGATCCGAATAAGATCCATCCGCAATGTCTGCTGGGAATCGGTATCGGTATCGACTGTTTGGGGATATCGGAAAATTGCTTGACAAAAATTAATTGCTTGCCTTGTTGTTGCTAGTCTGCGCTGGACCAGACGCATCCCTCACTTTCTATATAGATATTACTCGGGTATACTCGCATTTTGCTTTAATTTTTAATGTGCATTGCATAAAAGTCAGCTTTGAAATTAATTAAGTATAATTTATGTCGCCTGCAAGCGTCGCAAATGAGCACATCATAAAATTATTTAAAACATGTTGCTGCTGTTGAACTTTAAGCACAGTGGCGGCGGCGGCGGCGGCGGCAACCAGCGCGCTGGCGACCAATAAAAATTAATAATAAAAAAACGCTGAGAGAAACATCAAAAAGACAAACAGTAGAGTGGCGGCACAAAAAGAAAATATAAATAAAAATAATTATAAAAAAGATAATACAGAGGGCATTCTATATTTATATAAAGCCCAATATTGGGCCAGTTTCGGTTGCTAACAAGGCGCATAAATCAGGGAAACTGTCTTGCTTATTATTAATTTAATTAATTAATTTGTATTTATATACCAAGTTCTGTTTATTATTTTCGGTTGTTTATTATACTATATATTTTGTTATGTTTATTATTTTTTAGATACCCAAGAAGCGCCGCATCGTTGCACGCGTCCAGTGTCGCAATATCAAGAACGAGTGTCCGCCAGCGAAATGCGATGATCCCATCTCCCTGCCTGGAAAATGCTGCAAGACCTGTCCCGGCGATCGGAACGGTAAGTCCACTTTATATAGTAAAACTACATATAAATATGAGCCAACAAATGCTTCAAAAACAAACGAATATTTAAGCCATTTTTTAAACTTGAAAGGAAAAGTATCTTATAGATACTTGAAGTTTATCCCCTGATTTCACAGATTTCATCTCCCACTCTCCTCACCCTCTTGTATATTTTCGTAAATTCCTATTTATTTTCGAATCAGCACCCATAATTTCCGCCTAATGTTTCAATATTTTGACGCCGCCAATGGTTTGGCTAATATAAATCGGGATTAGGCACCAATATCGCCTAGCTATATCTTGTCTTGTGAATAATTAAGCGTAACAGCGATGCCAGCTGCACGATCTATATAATACCAACCCCCCCAGATAGTATATATTCCACGGACTTGGCCGAAACGCGTAAATTGTTTATGAAAAATTACTTGGCCCGAAATGAAGGTCAGCGCTACGCAATTTATATTTCGTTTTTATGTCTCAGAGTCTGATGATTCCTACAATATACATATATATATATATATTCCCTGGTCCACTACTTCGGATAATGGTGTGTTTCGGCGACTTTTGCATTTATTTATTGTGCCTTGCTCTCTCTCTCTCTCTCTCTCCCTCTCCCTCTCTCTGTTGTATTTTTTGCCTCGTGTTTTACGTGTGTTTTTGTTTTATTTTCAATCTATTTTATATCGCCCAAACGGCGCCTGAAGTTGTTTCTGTTTCTCGGTTTCTGAGGGCAATATTATCGGAACAGGCAGAGAGTATTTCAAGTATGCGCCCAAGCACTTTGCCGGGGTCCCCATTGGGGGCGCACGTGCCGGCTAATAGACCAATTACCAAAGAATCAGCTATATATATGAATAATATATAATATTATAATATATAATCTGGGGATTTTTGGATAATTTTCTGCCAGGGAGAGAGAGAAAGAGATTTCTCTGTGACATTTTTCACATAATCAGACCAAGTGCTGCCTGGATTCCAGTCTCGCGTTGCATGTGTTGCTGTGTGGCAAACTGGAAACTGGTTGCAAACGGGAATGGGCAGCAGCGGCTTTAAGGGGTTAAAGGGGTACATGGCTGCAGCACATCATTAGTTTCCGTTTTGCGGCAATTTTTCATTTTGCTTATGCAAAGAGCCGTTGACCCGCGGACCTTACTTCCAACCCAAAAAAAAAAATACAAAAAAAAAACAATTTCACTTTTCCCCTCTCCGAAAATTTCCTTCTCTTTTTTATATATAAATATTTTTTTATTTTTTTGGTTGCTTGTTTTTTTTTTTTTGCACAAAACTCCCAACTCGTTTGCCATAAATAGTTAGAAGGCACGGGCGCGGCTTTTCCAGCGAGACTCTGAGACTCTTTGGCTCTCACGCAGTCAGCCGCCATCTCGGCCATCTCAGCTAGCCATCCCAGCTAGCCATCTCAGCCGGGCCGAGGCTATTGTACAAATATTTCGCAGCAACAAAGCCAAACGGCAACAGGCAACACAGGCCATAGCCTGGCAACGATCGCTTCCAAAGTTATTTTTTGCCTAACTTGGTTTTTTGCCTCATAGTCCGCATATTATGGCTGCACTGGCAGACAATTTTGATACTAAATATCACATTCCTAAGACACTTGAAGTTTTTAGTTATAAACTATAAAAAAAGCATTTAAAGTTGCTGGGTTTCTTAGAGAACTTTTGAATCTTTTAAAATGTATAGTTCCTTTTTTGAAAATTAAAATGTAGGGGAACATTTTTGATCTGAAATTCTTCGAAAAATATTACAAAATTAGAAAATAGATAAGGTTTTAATTTCTTTGAAATTTCCTTGCTTAAAATTCATAAACATTTTATATATAAAATAGCCTTTGGTTGGTAAAAACATTTTTATTTTTAAATATATATTATAAATTTAAAATATATACATTTATATTTTATATATATTTTTAATAGATTTTATTATATAGATGTGAAATTTAATTTTAATTTAATTTTTTTTTATAATTTAAATTAAAAGTTTTTGCAACTGAATATTAATTTCCTCTTTAAACTCACATTTCTTAAAATATTCTCTGGTAGTTAAAGGATATATAAAATAAGTTAATATATATAAAAACATAACTCCTCTCCCTGTTGTCTGTCTATGCCCAGTCTCCACTGTGTTTTCAAGCCCAGGTCCTGGGCAAGTTGTCAGGCTGCCCCGATGCTCTCGCCGCTCGAAGCTCGAAGCCCATGACATGGCCATACATATAATCAACATCAACAATTGCCTCTGCCTTCGTTAAATGTCCATTTTGGGATCTCGCATCTTTTGGCTGCTGCTCCTCCAGCCTCCAGCTTCCAGCGATCGATTCCGATCGATGCTACCCCCTTCTCCCGACAACACCGGACTCTTCCCGCCCGCGTTTGCCATTAATTTATGCGCGGGCATTACTTTTTTGTTCGTTCATTTTTATAATGACATAACTCGAGCATTTTAACGCTTATTAAATTATCTCATTTGCCGCCACAAACGGCGGGCGGTCCCTATTTTACCAAAACGGGCTCAGGGCCCATATCCCCTCAGGTAGACAATAAAACGTAATGTTTTAGAGAGAGAAAGAGAGAGAGCGTCGAACCAAGAGTTGACAATTCAACTTGATGACATCTTTTGGTCAAGAGTCCATCCCTTTTTCGATACCTTACCTTACCTTAGCCCTACCCTTTCCCTTGCCCGTTTCGGATTCCAATCTCAATCTGGATCTCGATTCCCAGCAGCAACTTTGTGGTGGCCACAAAAGGATTGCATGGGATCGGTATCGGGATTGGTATCGGGGCCAAATTCATTTTTATGGCCAGGCGTGAGCTGCGCCATCGAACAATAAAATCTTCGACTTTATCTTTATCTATATCGTTATCTTTATCGGTTCTGGATCGGCAGCGGCAACGGAACTGTCTATTATGTTCCCACTCTCCAGTTTTTATTTCTCTTCACTCTGTGTGTGTGTGTTTTTTTTTCTCAACCTTAAGTGGAGATTGTGGCCCGCGATAAGGCTGAGAAATAGAGCTAACAAGGCGTCCGGTCTTTGGCCAAATCGAATCGTAGATTAAACAGGGGGCAGAGGAAGAGGGAGTACCTGAAGCCCCCAAAGACCCCTTGGACTCCTTCTAGTCTTCAGGCTTCTTATTAACCCGAATTGGCAACCTCTCCCAAAAGCTCCTTAATCTCTCTCATCTATTGGCTAGAGAGAGAGTAGCTATCATAATTGTAGGGTCATTATAGTGGCCCGATCGGGTTGGTTCAGGTAGGATCACGGCTAATAAAGTGGTGATCATGGTTGATTATGGTTGCTAAGTTCGATTTTTAATAGTCACAGGTTTCAGGGAAAAGCATTTAACTCCGATATGAAGCCAAGATCTGATCTTAAGACTAATCTATTGATACTCCCTTTCCTGATCTCTGCTGATCTGTTTCAATCTGTTGTGTTCTTTTTTTTCTCTCTTCGTTTGTATATTTTTTTCTGATTTTTTTTGTTAATGAGCTGCCGCCGAGATTCTTTTTGGGGCCGACCCCACATACCAAAGCGTTGACTCAATGCCAAGGTGTCGTTTGTCTTTCGGTCTTTCTGGCTTTCTGGCTTTGTCGGCTTCGGGTTTCCCCCTCCTCCTTAGCATTTCCCTCTCCATAGCCGGTGTCCAGCCGTTACCCATTCCTCGTGCGGCAACGTGTCGTCGTCTTTGTGCTCACCAAAACTCATTTATCTTGGCTTACAGCAGAGCTACAAAAAAAAACCCTAAAAAAAAAAGAAGAACGAAAATTTCATTCATCTGCAAATGCGATTCAAGGGCAGCCAACGAGGCCCAGAGAAGACACCAATAAGCCCCAAGAATGTAGAGTCCACAAATTGAAAAGCAAGGAAGAATGAGGCTCAGGCTGAAGCCGAAGCTGAAGCTGAAAGTGAGGCTCAGGGCTCAGAGACTGAGAATGAGGCAAAGGTAAAGCCAGAACTGGCTGGCCAAGTGGCTCGTATTAAGATCAGGCGATAAGATCGGACAGCAGAAGCCACAGAGGCAGTCCAGACCCAAGACCTGGACCTGGACCTCAGCCAGAGTCTGAGCCTGAACCTGGAGCCGCGTCTTGGGCTCTCAATAAAATGCTATACAAGGTGTCAGATTTGTCGCCCTTCATTATGCGATACCCCGCTCTTTTCCTTTTTTTTTTGTAGTATTTTTACGTTTATTTTTATTTCTGCGGCTTAGGAGTTTTTTTCGAGAAGAGAAGGATAGCCATAGCATAAAATAATCGAAATGCCATCGACAGAGACGACAGAGAGGGAGCAGCAGCAGCAGACAGAGAAGAATCTGTGAAGGGTCTCTGAAGACTGGGCTTTAATCAGCTTTTGTCGGTCTTCTAAGAGGAGGCTGCCCATGGTAATGGTGATTTATGTTTGCTCTCCCAGCCCGGGTGTCAATCAGCGGGACAGCGGAAATGTGTCCACCTACTTTCACGCCAAAGGTTCGTGTCATGTGGATTCCGGGAACTCCTCCTAAGCAGCACTTCCCCTAGCTGATTCTCCTCTACCTGCGCCCTCAATTTATGCACGATTAATGAATGCCACCTGGGCTCTGGGTACGGGTCCAGAGACTCCTACCTGGCTAGGCCTGCCATTCATGATCTTCATGATCCCCTGGCATCCGCCCTTCCGCCCGCCATTCACCTTCTCATTCAATCGAATAGCTCAATGGGTGAGGGAACACACCGGCTGCTTTGAAGCGTTTGTTGCGTTTGTTGGCAATATCTAAATTCCATTTAAGGTCGAACGAAGGCTTATCGCCCAGCATCTCACCCTTGTATTCTCTTTTTCCCTTTGATATCTTGCAGATACGGATGTTGCCTTGGATGTGCCAGTGCCCAACGAGGAGGAAGAGCGCAACATGAAACGTAAGTACAAAGCCCCTACTACTAAATACCAGGAAACCCCTAAAAACAAACCCTCGAGATACTCCCAAAGATACATATAATTAAGATATTGTATCTAGAAAATATTAAAAAATTAATTAAAAGTTAATTCCTTGATTGGAACTGTCTTGAGAGACAAGATTTTAATTTTCAATCTTGATTAGACTATGCAGATTTGCAAGTATCTACTAGATACAAGTATCTCCTAGATATCCCCTTACAACACATGAACCATTTAACACATGAACCTAACCCATCTATTAACCCTTTTTACAGATTACGCTGCGCTACTCACGGGCCGCACTTCCTACTTCCTCAAGGGCGAGGAAATGAAGTCCATGTACACCACCTACAATCCACAGAATGTGGTGGCCACCGCTCGCTTTTTGTTCCACAAGAAAAACCTTTACTACTCCTTCTACACCTCGTCGCGCATCGGTCGCCCTCGGGCCATCCAGTTCGTGGACGATGCCGGCGTTATCCTGGAAGAACATCAGCTAGAGACCACCCTGGCGGGCACCTTAAGTGTCTATCAAAATGCCACTGGTAAGATTTGCGGCGTCTGGCGGCGAGTGCCAAGGGATTACAAGCGCATCCTTCGCGACGATCGCCTCCATGTGGTCCTCCTGTGGGGCAACAAGCATCAGGCAGAATTGGCCCTCGCCGGCAAGGTGGCCAAGTATACGGCATTGCAGACAGAGCTCTTTAGTTCGCTGCTGGAACCACCACAGACCATCAATGGCAGGGCTGATCCCCAGCTGGCGGGAGCCGGTGGCACGGCCATTGTGTCCACTAGCAGTGGAGCAGCCTCCTCCATGCACTTGACCCTGGTCTTTAATGGTGTCTTTGGGGCCGAGGAGTTCGCCGATGCCGCTCTGAGTGTTAGGATCGAGCTGCCGGAACGCAAGGAGCTGGTCTTTGATGAGATTCCCAGGGTGCGCAAACCCTCCGCCGAAATCAATGTCCTGGAGCTATCGTCGCCCATTTCCATACAGAATCTGCGGCTCATGTCGAGGGGCAAACTCCTGCTGACCGTTGAGTCTAAGAAGTATCCTCAGCTCCGCATCCAGGGCCATATTGTGACTCGGGCGAGCTGCGAGATCTTCCAGACTCTGTTGGCTCCCCACAGCGATTCGGCGACCAAGAGCAGCGGCCTGGCCTGGGTCTATCTGAACACGGACGGCTCTTTGGCCTACAACATCGAGACGGAGCATGTGAACACCCGGGACAGGCCGAACATCAGCCTGATCGAGGAGCAGGGCAAACGAAAGGCCAAGCTGGAGGACCTCACCCCAAGCTTCAACTTTAACCAGGCTATCGGCAGTGTGGAGAAGCTTGGACCGAAGGTTCTAGAGTCCCTCTATGCCGGCGAACTTGGCGTTAATGTGGCCACCGAACATGAGACCAGTCTGATCCGCGGTCGCCTTGTGCCCCGTCCGGTGGCCGATGCCCGTGACTCCGCCGAACCCATTCTCTTGAAGCGGCAGGAGCACTCAGACTCGAACCAACAGAATCCACATGCCGTCGGCATGGCTTGGATGTCCATTGATAACGAATGCAACCTACACTATGAGGTAACCCTCAACGGTGTGGCCGCCCAGGATCTGCAACTGTATCTGGAGGAGAAGCCCATCGAGGCCATTGGGGCGCCGGTGACGCGAAAATTGCTGGAGGAATTCAATGGCAACTATCTGGAGGGCTTCTTCCTCAGCATGCCCTCGGCGGAACTGATTAAGTTGGAGATTAGCGTCTGCTATCTGGAGGTCCACTCGAAGCACACCAAGCAGCTCCTGCTCCGTGGCAAGCTGAAGAGCACCAAGGTGCCCAATCACTGCTTCCCCGTTTACACGGACAACAATGTCCCAGTGCCGGGGGATCACAATGACAACCATATGGTGACCGGGGAGACCAAGTGTTTCCACTCAGGACGTTTCTACAACGAATCGGAGCAGTGGAGGAGTGCCCAGGACCAGTGCCAGATGTGCGCCTGCCTCCGCGGCCAGTCCAGCTGCGAGGTAATCAAGTGTCCGGCCCTCAAATGCAAATCCGCAACGGAGCAGCTCCTCCAGCGTGAGGGTGAGTGCTGTCCCAGCTGTGTGCCCAAAAGGGAGGTGACTGCTATTGGCTCCGGATCTTCCTCGGCCTCTTCCTCCTCTGTCATCGTTGGCGATAGTTCGCCGGCCACCAATGCCACGGATCTGCTGCAGCAACGACGGGGTTGCCGGCTGGGCGAACAGTTCCATCCCGCTGGCGCCAGCTGGCATCCCTTCCTGCCACCGAATGGCTTTGATACCTGCACCACCTGCAGTTGTGATCCTTTGACCCTGGAGATTCGCTGTCCGCGTCTCGTATGTCCGCCACTGCAGTGCAGCGAAAAGCTGGCATATCGGCCCGACAAGAAGGCCTGCTGCAAGGTCTGTCCCGAGGGCAAGCAGAGCAGCTCCGGCGGCCACAAGACGACTCCGAACAATCCGAATGTGCTGCAGGATCAGGCCATGCAGCGATCGCCCAGCCACACGGCCGAGGAGGTCCTGGCCAACGGCGGCTGCAAGGTGGTCAACAAGGTGTACGAGAACGGCCAGGAGTGGCACCCGATCCTCATGTCCCACGGCGAGCAGAAGTGCATCAAGTGCCGCTGCAAGGTGAGTGTCAAGATTCAATATTTAATACGCCTTCTTTATATCACTTGATCGATTAATTTCCCTTGGAGATCCGTCTCTAATCTCTCCATCGGATTAATCGATTCAATTCTTTTTACAAATTTCGATAAATGATCCTTTTTTTTATATATTAACTAATGAAAATTTTCCGTTCTTCTTATTTTCAAAGGACTCCAAGGTAAACTGTGACCGCAAGCGCTGCTCCCGCTCCACATGCCAGCAGCAACAGCAGCAGACGAGGGTCTCCAGCAAGCGGCGATTGTTTGAGAAACCGGACGCAGCTGCTCCGGCGCTGGACGAGTGCTGCTCGACGCAATGCCGGCGCTCCCGGCGTCACCACAAGCGTCAGCCTCACCATCAGCAGCAGCGCTCCGCCGGCGCCAGCAGCAGCTGAGCAGCTCGAAAGGATCGGGATCCTGGGAGCTGGGATCCAAAGCCACCCATAGAACGTCATTGTTGTCCGTCACATGGCTAGGGGCAGCAATGGAAACTTGTATTATATATATGAAGGCAGAAATGGGAATCCAGAGAAATAGAGAGAGCGAGATAGAGAGCAAAGAGGGAGATATCAAGAGAGGGAGAAAGAGAGAGAGAGAGAGAGAGAGTAGTGATCCTGAGAAAGGAGCTTAAAACCAGTGCAGTTTGCTTTAAATTCTCCAGCGTAGAATTTTTCTATTGAAAGCATTTTCTGAATTTCTTTTCCCGTAACTACCCCCCACCCACCACAAAACGAACATTAAAATTAAATTTTAATTTATTTAAAAAAAATACAAAAAATTAAAAAAAAAAACAACAAAACCAAAAAAAATCACACACACACAAAAGAATTCGAAATTAAAACTGTACTGAGTTTTAAAAAAACACAAAACATTTGACTTATTGAAAATACTTAAAGGAAGGCAGGATATAGAAAACATAAAGAAAAACAAAAACTAAAAAAAAAAAACACGAAATTTCAATTCATTTAAATTCAAATTTAAATTGCAATTTGAAAGCAAAGAAAGCGAGAAAAGCAGAAAAGCAGTTAGCAATTAGCAGATAGCAATTAGAGATGAGAGCTAATCGATAATCGGCTATCGCGTGGGAATATTATCTTAAATCTAATTATTCTGATTATACATACAGACATATATACAATATTTTTTTATATATACATATATATACACGCATATATATCTATATAATTTATGAGAAACAAAACACAGTGGGAAACGCATTTGGCGCACGGTTGCATGTCTCTGTGCCTATCGACATTTGTATCGATAGACAGCCCAAAACGTTTCAACTGATTGACTGAATGGAAAAATAAATGTAGTTTTAAACAAAATACTTATGTTTTCTTCGCGAAAGAAAAAAAGCGGAAAGCAAATGAAGGAAATTGAAAACGCAGCTTTTCAATGTGAAATTATTTTTTACTAATTGTTACTCACACACATTACACATACACACACACATACGCACACACATTATAAGATTGTTTATATTTTATAAATTAACAAAAAAATGAAATACATTTTACGAACCATTTTCAATAATTATTGTACAAAATTTGTTAGAGAAAACTATTTCAAAAAATGCCATGTACACATATTTATACACACCCAAAAATCACACACACACGCACACACACACAAGAAGCAAAAATTTACCGCATACACAGAAAGAAATTGTATTAATTTTTTATTCTATTAAATTATTCTTATTATTATTATTTTATGTTTATTATTATTATGATGACTTTTTTTTTGTAGCTTATATAAACATTTATATATATACATATTCTATATTTAATAATTGATTGATTAATTTTAAATAATTGATTAATTGCAAACAAAAATATTTAAAACAATGAAGAGCTAAAAACAACTTGTACTAATAACTTAAATTTAGTGTTTATAAATTTAAAAAAATCAAGAAACTTTAAATCAAAAACAACAACAACAACAACACACACACACAGAGAATAAACAAAACTACAAAATCATAAAGAAAACAAGTTTTTTAATTTGTACTTAATATTTTTTAGGAAATATATCTGGTTATGGAAGGGTATACAAACTTCGGCGTGCCGAAGTTAGCTTCCTTTCTTGTTGATATTATTATTGATTTTGCAGTCGAAAAAAAATGGTTAAATGCGCAAAATGGTAAGAATAGCTGAAAACAAAAGAAAAACCAAAACAAAACAAGGCAAGGCAAAGCGAATCCGAGCTGGGGGTAAAAAAAGAAGCACAAATACAAAAGAGTGAATCAAAATATAGACGAAATATATTCAAAACATATACATATATATGTATATATAATATGTATACAGAATAACAATCAAAAGCTGCTCGTTTTACTGATCTCTGGTGGTGGGCCATCCTCCTTTTTCTTTTTTCCCCCGACTTGTTCCTATTAGGCAACTCAATTTTCGAAATAGCCATTTGCCACTCAGACAATTATACCTATAAATTATATTATAGAGCAATTATACCTCGGCTTTTATAACCGACACACCAAATTATCTAAATGGATTTTATGGCCCAGAATGATGATTGCCAAATGCCTTATTTCGGTTCCATCACCGGCGAGATTGAGAGTTCCTCTAGTATTTGATTAAAAATGTTGTGAAAATGAGTAAACATAACTTGGCAGACACAAGTTCTTCAACTCTTTCAGCACCTTATAAATGAAAAGAGTCTTAACTGGGGACCATGATGGGAAATATCAAAATTAAAACATACCTAGATCAGGAATCTAGTAATTCAATTAAATTTAGTTTTAAAAGGTTTGCAACGTGAAGGAGTCATTTCTGACCATATATTCTTTATCAGCATCAAAAGTCGAATCGTTTTAGCCATGTCCAAAGAAAAATACATTTGTCTTTTTTTTTAAGATTTAAGTTTTTAAGTTTTTTTAATTTTAAAAATTTTAAATAATGTATGCAGATTTATTAACTTCACAAAACAGTTTTCCGATTCCAAATGAATGCATTTTTGATCGAGTTTTATTTTTAAATGGGTTTCTCTTATGAAAAAAAATTAAGCTAATTTTAACAAGATTTTTAATATAAAAAATCGGACCCCATAAATTATATACATTTTGGACCAGCATCAACACCCGAATTGTTTTAGCCAAGCACAGAGGGAACAAATTGTTTGGCGCCTTTCTTTTGTAAATTTAATAAAAAATCGTTAAAATTATAAAAAATTGATTAAAAAAATATACAATTTGTAATAATCTATAATTTGGTGTGCAAATATGTTTATCTTATAAAAACTAGCACAGAAATCCCTAATAAAAATAAATGATTTTTCGGCTTAGTTTAAAAAATTAAGAAATTTAGGTTCAGCCAATAAAATTATCATATAAAAATACAGATTTAAGGAACCTATATTTATATATTTTTAAGAGACAATATTAAGGTAATTGCGATTATTTTGCGACACAGTTTCCGGTGCCTTTTTTAAAAACAAATCATTGCTTAGAACCTCTCATATATATTTCCCGTCTAAATAAGATGCGTGATAAATGCGTTGTGTGAGTAATTCTTGAATTACTTTCCCCTTAATTAGCCTCCATCCTCCAGCTTTTTTTCTTAGACCATTTCCGATGCCCACTCCTTCGATTTTCGAAGAAAGAAATTAAACAAAAGACCTCAAGGAAATCGCCATCGCAACAACAAAATTTACCCCCGAATGCGTAATGGATAAATGGGTGAGTGGAACCTGGAGAGGCTGAGTGGGCGGTGGCCGTGGAGGGGCGATCATTTAAGAGTGATTAAGGGTGAAACGGCATTTTCCATTGATTAATTAACACAGCAACACCAGCGTCAACGTCACTCGATGCCGATCGACTAATTAAGGGTGCAGTTGCGGTGAGTGCATTGAAACAAAAATAAGTGCATAAGCAATTTTATTAAATAATTAAAGCCTTCTTAAACTAAATACTGTTTTTCCAGTTATTTTATGTGTATCAAAAATTAAATTTTTATTTTTTTTTTAAGGTATATATTTTTCTATTTGAGTTTAATGACTTTTTCTGTATATTTTATATTTTTTTAAACCTTTTTCTCTGTGTAAAAACTGTCACTGGCAAAGGAAGCTGGCGACACCGCGTCTGTTTCTGGTGAAATGCAACGCTGGATAATGGATATAGACGAGTTAGATGAAACATATTGTAGTGCCAGGCCAATTTCCCCCATTGCCAACAATTCAAAGCCGTTGATTCACATTCATTGTCGCGTTTATTAGGTCATTCATGCGATCGATTTCACTGATGATGATAATGATGTCACCCCAGCAGCTCTGGATGAGATGCGAGACGATTCCTTCCCACAATTTCCACAAGATATGTGACAAAGAGACTCTTTTAAGTATTTAATATTATTCTAATAAATTATAATTCCTTAAATTTGGCTCATAACTACCTTAATATAACATTTAAAACGCTTTTAACTATAATTAAGGTCCCGAAATCATTGAAAAAACAAACCATTTTTGGGGTTTTTCCTTATACTAGGTTAGTTTTGGCAAAATTTAGCTAAATTATTGAATTAAAAATTAAAACCAAATAAATTAAAAGTAAATAAATTAAAAATAAAATATATAAGAAACTATTTCTTAAATTGTAAAAAAATGTTTATTTAAAAAAAAATCTTTCACAAATAAAAAAAAACAAATATGAGAAAGTATTTTCTTTATTTTACTTGCTATTTTTCATTGACTTGCTTAACGCCCTCCAGCGTAAATTAACAAAACTAAAGAATAATTAAGTAATAATTTAGACAGAGCCACCTAGCGTGTAAAATAATTCTTTTGACATTTGTAGGTAGATTTTTAGCTACACAGCTAGGTGGCAGCACTTCTGGCAGTCCTGGTGCGAGATGAGAGCAGTTAAAATAACGGTACATTAGAAAATATGGAGAAAGTAACAATATCAGCAAGTAACCAAATAAAATAAGAAAGTAACACACAAAATAAGTAGCGTAGCTTTCAAAACGCAAAGGAAAAACAAGAGATAATTTGTACTCACATTTTTGATTTTGGTTCGTCAAAATTCCTTTTCTTTTTTAATTAATTTATACACAGAAACCAAACAAAAAATATAATAAAAAAATCACTGGCACTTTCTTTTTCACTTTATCTTTTTTTTACACAGAAAAAAAAATAAAATAAAAAAAAAACATCGGCTCTGTCGGCCCTTGCTTTTGCACATAAAAAAATAAACAAAAAAATAAACAAATAAATAAACGAACGACTCTACGCAGCACAATGAAGATTTTTCCAGCTTTTACCCGCACGTTCAACGCTTTTTTACGGTCGAGCGAATGCTATTTCTATTTCACTCGCACTTGTATCTGCATTTGCGCAGGATAAAGAAAATTTCAAAATCAAAGCCCGGGCATAGATTTTTCAGTTTTTCATCAGGATTTTCGTTTTCCACGACGTCAAATTGCTTTTCCACGGTTTTCCGCGGTTTTCCGCAGTTTTCCGACTGTTTTTTGACCGTTTTTATCCTGTTTTCACAGGAGCGTTTTCGGACCGAACAATTTTTTAGCGAAAAATGAAATGAAAGAAGAATGGCGAATCAAAAGGATTGCAGACGACGGCAAGATGGCGGCCGCAAAAAAGAATCTAAACAAAAACAAACGGCACTATTTCGGCCGTTTTTTGCCATTTTGCTTTACTCCTTTTCCCCGCTTCGCTTTTGCCGATCAAAACAAGGAGGAGAACAGCACGAAAGCAAATCAATATTTATCAGCAATTTCTAATTTTCTCGGAAAAACTAAAAAGCAAATAGGAAAAATATATTCTTAAATTTTAATATCAGATTTTTTATATTAAAACGGTTAGACTGTTTCGACAATTGGTCAACAAATATTCGAACCACCTGATGCCTGATATTTACCTTTAATTTTCTTTAAATTATTACATTTTTTATATTTTTTAGTTTCTATTTATAGTTTGTATGCATATAATTAATATTTAGCAAGAGCAAAAGTTCATGTTAAATGTCAAAATCAATCTTACACGCTTACAGAATAACAGTGTCAAATTTGTATATTTAATAAATTTATTTTTAATTTAATATTTGGCCAATGTTTTAAATTTGTAACAATCTTATCCCTTATCAATTTTTGAAAAACTGGGAATATTTTTTTTTATAATTTTTGGAAAAAAAAACTACACTTAAAATCAATAACTAAGCCAAAAATGAATTGAATTCAATAAAAAAAGATCTGCATACTTTAGAGCTATTTTTATTTTATTTTTTTTCACCTGACTAAGTTTCAGCAATAGTTATTAATTTTTTTGTTTTTATGAAGGAAATATGCCTTTTTATGTTATTTATTATATTAAAGAATATTAAATTAAAATGTTGCAAAACAAGTTAAAGCAAAGCAAAGAAAGCAAGATATTAATTGTATAAAATATTAACCTATAATGATTTTTATAGGTATTTAAAAGTTAAAAAATATCATAACCAAGTAAAAATTCCTTATTTCACTTCGAAAAGTTATACTTTGCTAGTTTTTAAAAGGTTTTATTTTATTTTATTTTATCACCTAATTAAAAAAAATAAACAATTCTCAATTGTTAATATAATTGTACATTAATAATAACAAAGGCTAGCACCCCATACGCCTCTCATGCGCTCGGCGTTAGATTTAATAAACTGCAAATGGTCTGCTCTATGGGCGGAACCTGCTTGTCCTCGTGATGTTGCAGCAGCTTGAAGACACCAGTGCCAATGCCAGCCGGCATGCCCAGGATAATGCGCTCCGAGACCCCATTAATGGCATCCGTCTGGCCATAATACGCAGCATCGAATAAGTGATCCGCCGTCTTTTCAAACTGAAATAGAAAGAGGAATAAAAGGAGATGAAGTTGAGCTGGAAAGGCAAGCAAAATCCGCCTCTTACCGATGCCAAATTAAAGACACTCTCCCGCATCTTGGCCAGGCCGTGTCGCGTGATGCCCAGCACCTCGCCGCGGGCTGTCATCTGGCTGGCCAGGAGCATAATGTGCCGCCAGTCGACACTCATGCCGTGTCCCTCCATCACCTCGGTAATCTCGCTCATAATGATGGTACGCGCCGCCTCAATGCCCAGCGTCTGGTAGATTTCACAGATATTATTACTGCGCGTCTTCTCACCGACTACGCCATATGTGGCAATCACTTCCCGCAAGCCATAGCCCTCGATGCAGAGTTTATATGTGGCTGGTTGGCGGGCATCATCCACGGCTATGACGGCACGTGCTATATTCGGCAGACCGGACACCACCACATTTTGGAGGCTCAAAGCCAGACGTGCCAACTCTGCATTTATGGTGGCTGTTCGTGTGGCCTCCACACGCACCACGATTCCTGGAATCTTAACAGCCGGCTCCACCTGCGAGGGCTTCACCCGCATCCGAGACCTCAGAATGCTGGCCACAATCGAATCCAGACTTATGTTCAGGCCCAGCAGCTTTATGCGAGCCATATCCACGCCAATGGCTATGTAGCAGCTGTGCGGTCGGCACACAACCTCCACATGAGACGACAGTTCGCCCAGCGTGGTCTTCTCTATGCGCGCCTTCACCTGCCGGGCATATTCCATGCTATAACTATTCGTTAGCTCGGCGGTTATGATGGGCGTCGAAATGGTTTTCGTGGCATTAATAATCTCTACAATACGCGGCACACCCTGGGTAATGTTCATCGAGGCAACGCCAGCGAAATGGAAAGTCTTAAGGGTCATCTGTGTGCCGGGCTCACCAATACTCTGGGCAGCAATGGCACCCACTGCTGTCCCGGGCTCGGTCACAGCGCGGTTATAGCGATCGTTGATGCGTCGCAGAAATTCCAGCAGCTGTTCGGCGGTGATGCATTCAATCTGGTGGCAAAGATCCTCGTGTCCTTCATAACGCTTGTGCAGCATATTAATGCGTTTGGACACAGTGGAAAGGTGTTTTCTGAAAGAAAATGGTAAAGGAACTGACTTCCTTCAAGTTTCCCCTCTAGAACTCACCTAACATCCTCTTTAAAGTCCTCGCGAGCCTCGGCAAACTCTTCAGTTACCAAAAGCTGCTCCAAAACCTGGGGAATTTCACTACCCTTTAGAGGACATTGCTCGCCACGTGGTATCTGGGCCCTCAGATTGTCATACTGATGGACCAGATCCACGGGCTTGTTGCGTGTCTCCATGGACACAGGATCGAGGCCATCGCCACCGTATATAGTGTCCACCATTTCGTTGACTGCATTCCTTACCGTGCCATCGTAATGCACCACCAGATCCTCCAAACACTTGACCAGTCGCCGCTGCAGGTAACCCGTTTCCGCTGTTTTCACAGCCGTGTCCACCAAACCCTCGCGACCGGCCATGGTGTGGAAAAAGAACTCCGTGGGCGTCAGGCCTGAATAGAAGCTATTCTGCACAAAGCCTCGGGCAGCGGGTATGGCAGCTAAGGTGAAAAAATAACGTGAATGATTAAGGTCTCCTGATTTTTCGCCTCCTACTTACAATGCCTTTCAAAGTGCGGCAAGGCACGATCCTCAAACCCATTGGGCACTCGCTTGCCACTGATGGCCTGCTGGCCCACACAGGCAATCATCTGGGATATATTGATGTTCGAACCCTTGGAGCCACTGAGGGCCATGATCAAGGCGCTATTTGTGGGATGCAATTCGGCAAAGCAGGTCTTGGCCGCCTGCTCACGGATGCCGGAGAGTTCGCGCAGCATCACCGACTCCAGGGTCTCGGCCGGCGTGCAGCCAGGCTGGCTCTGCAGGGTGCCCATCTTGAGTCTTTCGATATATTCATTGCACTTGGCATAGCCGCGCTCCAGGAGCAGCTCCTTGTGCTGGAGCAGCTTCTTGCTGGGCGTCACATCGCTAATGCCAAAGGAGAAGCCACGGTTTTGCAGGAAATATGAGGCAATCTAAGGGGAGGGAAGGAATTTATTTAAATTTTAAAATTAAAAAAAATTAAATTAAATTAAATTAAATGAAAATACATTAAAATAAATTAAAAATTTAAAATAAATAAATTATAAATTAATTAATTTAATTTAATTAATTAATTATTCTCTTAATAAATAAATTATAAATTAATTAATTAAATTTAATCAATTAATTCATAATTTATTTATTTTAAATTATCTTAATTTATTTTTATTAATTAAATTTAATTAATTAAAAGAGGAAATGCATGTATATCAAAATTTAAGATTTTTCCGTAAATTTTGCTCTTTAGGAAATAGTCTAGCAATCACCGGAAATTTAGGAAATTGATAAAATTGAAACAGGGATTTTTAATTCCCCTTCCTGAACCTATTCACCTGCCTTGAATTGTGTGCGATGTGAGGTAGCCTCCTCCTACCGCCCACTCTCTGATCGAACGGCCGTCAACACTTTTAAGGTAAAAGGGGTAAAATACGACTCTAGAATACCCTGTACCCCAAAACCATCCTCATCTGCAGTTAATCAAGATTTCAAAACATAAACTAAAACCAACAGAAATAGAATATGCTTCACCCTGGGACAACAAGTCACTCGACTCTCAAGGATTATAAAAATGTTCCAAGAAGCAATTAAACGCTATAAACAAGGTATTAACCATATAAACTATACACCAGGCAGTCTCCAGCGAAGCAGACCAACGTAATTTTAGCAGTAAGTAGTTAATCTTATCACAAAATTCAGTCCAACTCACATTCTTTAAACAATTTGTGCGAAATACGGACAGGAGGCGGAGAGATAACATATGAAAGGTGACAAAATATAAATTAAAACAATTGTCTGGGCTACGCGACAGAGCCCAGAGAGAGACAGAGCCATGAATGTCAAGGAGGGAGCTGTTAATTACAAAAGGTCTTCATGCCTAGTATGGCTTTTATTAGCAATAAGTCTGGGATTGCAATCAGTTGTAGGAGCAGCGCCACCAGAGAGTATAGTAAGTAGTCAAAAAATATATGTAAAAACCAAGAAAACATTTCGAAACTCTATTTAATTTACACAGCAAGGTCGTATCATATCGGGTAGCCAAGCCTCAGCTGGCCAGTTCCCCTGGCAGGTGATCCTCAAGCGGGACGAGTGGGATGACCTGCTGTGCGGCGGTTCAGTGATCTCTGCCAAATGGGTTCTAACAGCCGCCCACTGCGCCTATGGGCATTCTTCGCTCTTCCTGATCTTTGGCACCATTGAGCTGAACGACGACACGGCCCAGAATATGACATCCACCACGTTCTTTGTGCATCCCAATTACAACGACAAGATGAACAACGATGTGGCCTTGATCCAGCTGCCGCAGGCATTGGTCTTCTCCAGCAGCATTCAACCCATCAGCCTGGTGACTGCGTCCCAGAAATCGAACAATTTTGTGGGCACTGCGGCCGTTGTGGCTGGTTACGGACTGATGGATGACGAGTACCTCGACTATTCGCAGACATTGATGTATGCCCGTGTGACGGTGATCGATAATAACGAGTGTCTGCCCATCTATGGTGCCTCCGTTGTCTTGGACTCTACGCTATGTGCCCAGGGTTCGGATGGTAGCAATATGTCCATCTGCAGCGGTGACTCTGGCGGTCCATTGATCACCTACAACTCCAGCACGGGACAATGGCAACAGATTGGCATCAACTCCTTTGTGGCCGAGGATCAATGCACTGCTGGCTACCCCTCGGGCTATGTTCGTTTGACCTCGTTCTTGGATTTCATTACCGAGACCACGGATATTGTGTTGGACAATTGAGTGGGGATTTAATGTAATTAATAAAACAACGCTTATTCGAAAAAAAAACCCCAGAGATAATGTGACTTGATTTGCTGATAACAAGTGTGGCAGATAAAGTGGGGAAAATTCAGCGAAATTCAGTTTGTTTTTGGGGTTTAAAGCTGTTAAAGCAGGTGAAATATATCGAAGATATCGAAAAAGTCGATAGAAAAAGGGATATTTAAACGTAGAGAAAAAATAAATTTTTTTTTAAATTTAAAGAATTAATCTAATCGTTAAATAAATACCATTTATTTGATATTTATAATTAAAATTGATTTTTTAACATTAAATGCGATAGTTTTCGATAAAAGTATCGATATATCACACTTTTCAATGATATTTTCTATATAACACAACCTTCCCCTCTATTTTTACTCCCAACTTCTAAATCTCCTAGAATAACAATTGTCTTAAAAAGATCTTAAATAAAACGTACCCATTTCTTGGATTTTTAAAAGATAAAATCGATTTTTCAACATTAATGCGAAAATTTTCGATATTTAAAAACTCGATATATAAACTTTTTTTTAATGATATTTTCTATCGACCACAACCTTTTTCTCGAAATTCACTTCCAACTCTTAAAACCTTCACAATAACGTATATTTTCTAAAATAAAAACTAAAATAATACGTACCCTAGCCAGTCTCCACATGGCCTTGGTGGCATGCGCCTCACCAAAGTCCCTGAGCATCAGATAGAAAATGCACTGCTTGGTGCCCGAGCCCATGGTGGCCTTGTCCATGACACCGCACATAAGTTCCGAGTTGCGTATGTGAATCCCTGCCACCAAAAGGAGGATCATATTATATTATTCTCAGTTTCCTTACCAAAAATATAACCACTTACAGGAATCATTGCTGCACAGATCCATGTTGCCCGTGTAGTTGCGCCCCTTGTTGACCATATTGAGGCGGACATGCGAGGCACTGTTTGGTCGCATCAGCAGGCTAAACATTTGCTTGCCCGTCCAGAGGCGACGCGGCTTAAGCAGAGCCGGCGGTGGCAGCTCAATGTGCATGGTGGAGTCCTCTCCAGCAATAAAGCAAGCAGCCAACTGCATGGCCTCCTCCTTGGTGAGGAAGACCTCCTTTTGGGTGAGCAAATATCCACCGGTGATAAAGTCCTGGGTGGCAGCAATTAAAATCTCACCGTTCTTGGGCGTCACCAAATTCGACTGGTTGCCCATGAGTATCAGGGCCTCGGCACGGGCCTCCTCCGTTTGCGGCAGATGAAGATTCATCTCGTCGCCATCGAAATCGGCATTGTAGGGCGTGCAGGCGCATTCATTGAAACGGAATGTCCGCTGGGGCTGCACCTTGGCCCGGTGGCACATAATGGACATCTTGTGTAGCGATGGCTGCCGATTGAACAACACAATGTCCTCGTCGCGCAGATGTCGCTCTACAATATCCCCGCACTTGAGCTCCTGGGCCACCTTCTCCCGGTTGCCATAAGCCAGATACTTCTTGAAGCTGGAACCACGTTGCTGCACATAATTGGCACCCGGATGCATACTAGGGCCATTCCTCACCAACTGTCGCATGTGCCGCATATTTGCTGGATTCACACGCTCCGGATAGGTGAGAATCTTGGCCACGCGCACCGGTACGCCCACCTGGTTGATCATGAGATTGGGATCCGGTGAGATGACGGTACGTCCACTGAAATCCACACGCTTGCCGGACAGATTGCAGCGAAAGCGTCCCTGCTTGCCCTTCAGGCGCTGCACTATGCCACGCGTCGTCTTCTTGGGTGCCATGTTGATGGGTATACCGCTAATCTCGCTGTGGAAATACAGGGCCACATGCAGCTGCAGAAAGTCCCAGTCCTCGTGTATCAGCTCGATCTTGCCGCCGGTGGCCATGTGCCGCTGAATTACATCATTGATGAGCAGGATTTCACTCTGTTTCATCGTCAAGTCATCCTCCGTGGTGCCGGCCTTCACTTCGGATAGCACAGATGGTCGGATGCAGGCGGGCGGGACAAACACTCGCGTCACTATGAGATGCCTGGGATGGGCATCGCGGGAACACATACCCAGCAGCGCCACATCGCTCTGCGGTATCTGCTCGAACAGGTCCAGCACCATTAGCGGGGTTAGCTCCTCGGCTGTGCTGTGATTGCCCAGGGTGAGATTTAGGTCACGATTTGCCTCCGTGGAGCGAAGCATTTCATTCATGTTGCTGGTGAACAGGGAATCCACCTTGCGTCCCTTGTACGGATCGTGCAGGATCTTGAGCAGGCCGGGACCCTTCTTGACCCCGCCATTGGGTGACCCACAGTGCGGGCACTTGGTTACCTTCTTGGCCTTGGCCAGCATCTGGACATGCAGAGCCTTCTTGCCCAAATACGAAAAGTTCGGATTGTGCAGCTTCTTCTCGTACATGGCCCTGTCCTCGGGCTTGAGCATGACCCGGGCACAGGCCTTGCAGATCATCTGCAGGATGCTAATGGTGGAACGAAAGTGTCCAATGTGGAAGACGGGTAGCGCCAGGTCCAGATAGCCAAAGTGACCGATGCACTCGTTCAGACCCTGGCCACAGGTCTCGCACAGGGCATCCTTGGTGCTGATGCCCATGCGCCGGTCCAGGACGCCATAGGGCACGGGCTGTCGCTGGCCCTGGTACAGATTCTTGGAGATGATACGCACCAGGGACTCCTGTTGGATCTCGGCAGCCCCGCTAATACCAAACTGGACATGTGAGCTGCAAATGGGGGTGAATTAGTGTAGTTCCTGGCCAGGAGCAGTTACACTTACATCTTCTTGTTCAGTGCCGAAGCACGAAATTGCTCCTTGGGCATGGTAATAACCAAAAATCACTTATTTTTTAATTAAAAATATTGCCGGTACGAATCTTAAACATGCTGCCGGGCCAGTGTGACCGGGTGTGGGCAGTTCTGAAATACCAACAAATGGCGGAGAATATACTGTAAAATACCAAATGGAAGCGAAACGGTGAGACGGGAACACCAAGACGTTATTTTTTGAAATTTCTATTTAAATAAGTTTTTCAGAGTTTTTCAGTTTCAATTAAATACAAAAATAAAGTTTTTTTATGTAAAAATGTTTAATACTTTTGGTTCTTAAATCGGTTTACTGATTTCAGATTTTTCCCATATATAAACCCATAGATTTAACATTTCAAGCCCTTTTTCTTTGAATTTGCTTTGCCTTTAGATTTTTGATCCTCTTGAAATTGTCCCAAATCAGCACAGAAAATGATCTGCAAAAGAAAAGTATTACAAACATAGCTAAATAAATTTGTAAAAAATATTTGTACACTCACCGCCTGAGCCCAACCTGCATACTTTCCGTGCAGCTTTTGAAAGTAATTGGAAACCTCCTCGTAAACCCTTTTTGTGACGTTCTTCTGACTGCTCAGGTGTGGTAGGTAGTATTTCTGGGCAATCCTGTATATGTGCACGTCCACGGGCACAGCCTCTAAATGACCCATGGACATGAGGCAAATGCAGTCGGCCACCTTGAAGCCAATGCCCGGCAGCTGTGCCAGTTCCTGACGCGCCTCGTGGTAGGGCAAGCTTTGGAGCTCGATAAACCAGTTCTGGCCACCACGTTTTTGTATCTCCTGCAAAGTCTGGGCTATAAATTTAGCCCGATAGCCGAATTTAGCGGCACGAAGTTGGGCATTTAATTTGTCACAGTCGAAGCCTTCGAAGTTCTTTAATGTGGGAAATGTAAACTCATCGCAGCCATTAAAATGGCCCAGTTTGGTGCCAAAAGTGGCACAAAACCATTGGATCATTGCTGAAATTCTAACACGAAAAAGAATTATTATAAATATTTAGTTTAGTATTTGTTAAGTGTATTATTTACCGCTTAATATTGTTGTTTTGGCTGCAAATGAAGCTTATTATGTTCTCCAAGGGATCCTGGGAAAGAACACGCACTGGCTTGCCCACAAATTTGGCAAAATTCTCATCTTTGCTTGTCCATTCGGCTTGGTGCTGTTTTAGTTTAAAATCAGCACGCAGGTACTTGGCTATCACAGATTTATAGTCCACTTTAAAGCCGGACTTGGCCTCCGCGTATGCCTCGTATGTTAGGTGGGAAGTTTCCTGCTGGAGCACCCAATAGATGTTGGAAACGACTCCACAGTATTTGGTCTTGCCATTTTCAGCTTTTATGGAACGCCAGCTAAGGAAATATAAACTATTTTTAGGCAAATTCCTCCTGTAGGCAAAGCTACTCACCGGAAGCTCTGTCCTCCCAGCAAACTGCGCTCCAAGTCACATGCCTCCTCTGGCAGTTCTATGATTCCGCTTTGCTGGAGACTTGCCGTCATGTTGGGAAGGTTCAGGGACACCTAAAGGGGTTCTCTGACACAAAATACCCTTTTGGTAGGGTAAAACTAGTAGACAAAATCCATAATACAAGCAAATAGTTTTCGCCGGTGCAGATTTGTTTATAAATTTGAGCAAAGTGTGACCAGAGCTGGTTGACTAAAACATACTGAATACGCTTGGCCTTGAAAGTGAAATGGTGAAAAATGGGAAATTAGAATAAAATAAATGATAATAAAATAAATTAGAATAAATAATTAAAGCATAATAATATACTCTATTAGGACACAAGTTAAACTATTTTCTGTGCTAGAGAGAGACCACCTTATACACCTGCTTGAAAGTTCTCCCCCCGTGGTTTTTTTGAGCGGCAGAAATGCGGTCGCACTGGTTACGGCACACATTTCTCATATCAAAAGCAGCAAAAAAAAACTTAAAAACAACTGAATATGCCTTAAAAATTACGCTGGCGAACTGAAAAGGAGAAGCAGGAATATCAACTCCACATCACGACAACCGGGAGAACACGTGTCCCGCAGCATGGCAGGCCTTAATAACTACTCGAGTCTAAAGTACGTACAACTTGCATTTTTGCCAAAAAATAATCACAGCTAATAGGAGCTTCTATTTCCATCCCACTACATAGATTCGAGGCGACGCACGGCCAGGGTGACGAGCACATCGAAAGGGACAAGCCGGGGGCCGGGAGCAGCCCCAAAAGGCATCCGGGAAGCAGGTACGGTACAGCCCCCCGCATTATCTTTACCTGAATTATATAAATTCCTGTGATCCAGCCTTGAAGGTCGCGAAAAGGCGATTGTGGACAATATAAATGCCGACCAGGATGCCATACACAAACTGCAATATCTCAACTTGGACGATCCCCTGTCGCTGCCGCTGGACAAGCATAAGTATATAGATAATCAGGAGGATGGTTAGTTGTTGGATTGGAAGGGTAAACATGGTGGCTATTCCTAATCATACCCATTTTTGCAGACACGTCCATCCGCAAGTACCTGGTGGTGGGCGTTCAGTGGGTCTCTCTGGTCACCGAGAACCTATTGAGCCATCCGTTTATAGTGCTGCGTCGGCAGTGCCAGGTCTTTAATGCCTCGAAGCGCTACCACTTGCATCCGTTCAGCCTTCTGCCCAGCATTGTGCACCTGCACAGGCGACAGGGCGTGACCACGCTGTGGAAGGGCGTGGGCAGCTGCCTGCTGGTGCGCGGCATGACCTTGGCCATTGACGATGTCATCTCGAAGTTCACCAGTTGGCCCAAGGATGTGGATAGTCGCACTACCCTGAAGCGTTTCGGACAGCACATTATTTTGAAGTGGTAAGTAAGCATCTCATTCAAACTTCTTTCATTTTATTAACCATTTCCCTTTTGGCAGCATAAGCATTGGCTTGGTTGTGCCCTTCCATGCCGCCTCCTTGGTGGAAACGGTGCAGAGCGACATTGCCAGCGAAAAGCCCGGACTGTTCGATGTGTTCCGCGAGGGAAGCCTCCGTCTGTTTTACTGGAGTTCCCCGCAAAAGGGTCGCATGCTGCCCGCTTGGGCGCTGATCGGACCCAGTGTGTCGTTTGGCATCACCAAGTATCTGTTCAACCTGGTCATACGCGGCATCTCGTCGCGCATTATGCGGCGACGCATAACTTTGTCTCCGGAGAAGCCCGGTGGCAAGCTGGTCGACCAGACGCTGGAGCATCAGAATGCCGAGATATATGCCAGTTTGATAGCCATGCTGACCACCGAGGTGATATTCTTCCCGCTCGAGACTATTTTGCATCGCCTGCAATTGCAGGGCACTCGAACGATCATCGATAACCTGGACAATGGCTATGCCGTAGTGCCGATCCTGACCAACTATCAGGGCGTCGTTGATTGCTATCAAACAACGATGGTCACGGAGGGCGTGGGTGGACTGTACAAGGGCTTTGGTGCCATGATCCTGCAGTTTGTGGCCCATGTGGCCGTCATAAAGCTGGCCAAGTGGATTGTCAACCAGATAACAGAGGTGATATCCAACCGACCGCCGCCACGGATAGTCCAGTACTATAATCTGGATGGCATTGCCGGCAACTCGGGCTCCACGACCATATCGCCGAGTGTCTCCAGCACCGAACTGGAAGTCAACAGTCTGGGACAGAGCTCACTCGATTAGCCGGTGGTAGTGTCCAATTATTTATGAATACGATGTACATTATATGTTATAATTTAAATCTCGAAAATGTCAAGTTTATTTCTTAGAGTGGGAAACTCAACTCCGCTGAGGTTTATCAGGTTAATGCTTTGCTAACTGAATTCTCAGGGTTTCGATTTGAAAGATTGTACAAGCATTGTTAGCGAAATATTTCAAAGATGAGCAAGCAATTGATATATTAGGATATTATTTGTTTAAAATTGTGAGAAAAGTAAGAAAATTAAATTTAGGAATTATTATTTTTTTTAGAACTCAATATATTTCACAGAAATAGTTAAAATTTAATCGATTTGTAGGTATAACTTTGTAGCTAACTTATTAAAATAAATTATGGTATCAAGGTAAGTTGTGAAAATATTATAAAAATTAATTTTCAACAATCGTTTTCACTAAAATGTGTTAAAAAAATAAAGGGTAATTCATTTTAAATTTTATAAAATACATTTTCAGCAATAATTTTCACTAAATGTGTTAAAAAAATAAAGTTTATTTTTGCTTCAGCAGTTTAAACCCAAAATGTTATAGATTTTATAGACTTGTTAATTTTGCATAAATTATATAATATAAATTTGGAACTAACAAAATAATAAATCAAATTTAAAAAAATTTAAAAACACAAAATTTAGAACACAAAGGTAGTGTTCTAAATTGCTCAAGACAATTTTGCTTGGCAAATCTTGCTATTATTTCATGTATATAATTAGGATGAGGAAATATGATATTAGTTCTAATATGTTTTTAACTCGATATTCCTGGTTGGGTTTATATTTTTTCCGCTTCAATAAAATGACTCCTGAGAGAGAAAAGCGTTATCAGTTACACTGTTAATAAATGTTTAAATTTTTCACATATAATTTATAATTATTTAATATATATTAAACCCTTGCAGGGTATTATAATTTCAGTCAAAAGTCAGAAACACAGTGAAGGAGTCATTTCCGAGCCTATAAATCATGTATATTCTTGATCAGTATCAACAGGCGAGTCTTTCTAGCCATGTTGGAAAGAAAATAAAATTTTACCAATTTTTTCCAAATTTTATAAGGGGTTACATCGTTAAAATTTTCAAGAAAAATTACAGAAAATTTTAATTTTTAAAAATATTTAATTAAGTATGCAGATTTGTCAACCCAATAAAAACTAGTATAGAACTGTTTTCCGATTTAAAATTTATGCTTTTTTGGCTTATTTATGACAGTTACAAACTGCAAGGATATACAAACTTCGGCTTGCTTCCTTTTTTATATATTTATAATTTATATTTTATTTAATAATTCTTGCTTTACTGATATATTAAGCTTTGTAAATACAATTCTCATCTCTCTCTTTCGTTTTTAGTATATTTTTATTTTTATAATTTTTCCCAACTTGTTATACAATTTGGTGACAATTTTGTTTTCAGTGTATGGCCATTCTCAAATTTACACTTTTTTAAAATGCATTCATAGACAAATTGTGGTTTGCTCCGCTGACGCCGTTGATCGTAACTTGAGGATGTCCAGGTAGTTCTCTAGAGAACATGTACATATATGTACATATATACATACATTAACATTTACGGAATATATTCGGCTTATAAAATATTCAATTGCTGAATTTTATTCATTTCGTCAAAGAGCTTCAACGGATACAGAAGCTTAAACGGAGCAGAAAAATCATTGTACTATTTTATAATTATTTTATATATATTTTAAAAATATTTTTAAAATTTTTATAATACATAAAAATAACAAAATAACAGTGTTAATTAACTAAAATACATTATATTGTGATTAGTTGCTAGTGTTATTATTATATATTATTATTACAAAAATAAAACAAAAAAAAGTTAAAAAATAAAGAAAAAACTATTTTTAAAATTTTAAATATATTTTAATAAATTACTAACAATAAAAAATAGTAATAATAAAACAAAAAAAATGTATAAGCTTCAGCTATATGTTTTAAAATAAAAGTGGTTAAAAGGTAATACAACACATTTTTACAATAAAAAAGCTCTTATCTAAGAATTGTTTATTTATTTTAGGACATAAACTATAAATATTTTTGGTGAAACTTGTTAGTGGACCTGCAAGAAGTAAGCATGCCAAGTCAAATTCTAATTATGTAAACAAATAATATAAAAAATTACTACATTTAGTTGGACTTCTCCCATTTCTACACAATTTCAAAATGGACTCGAACCGGAAGTTAGCCAAGGACTCAACCCGGAAGCGTGTCAAAGACAAGGCTGGTCCCTCGAAACCGGGTTCGTTGAATCCTGATTTTATGTCCAATATATTTATTGCCTATAAGGTTAAATTAGTTATGTGGATGGCATTAAGCTGCCAGTTTGTTTTGCTACCGATTTTTGTTTTGTTAGTTACTATAATGGCTTTTTACTATATATATTTTTAATTAAGGCTAAGGGAAAATAGTAAAATAAATTATAAAAAATAAAAATAAAAATAAAAAATGATTAGAAATATATATTAAGGAAACATATATTTTCAAAATGAATTATTTAATGTGGAAGAAATTATCTAATTAAAAATAAACTTAAACTTTTAATTTTAAAAATATATAAAATCGATTTTAAAGAGTATATTTATAATATATTTACGAAAAACACTTTTAATTAATTTAATTTAATTTTAAAATATCCTGATGAAATTTTCAATGAAGGAGTCCTAGTCCTGCTAAACGCTTGATTCGTCCAAGGTGACTGAACGGATGACCAGAGGCTCCAAATTCCTGTTGCGAGTGGATCCCCCGCTATACCTTATAATAATAGGACGATTGTAGGGCTCGGTAACACTCGAATGCTGACTAGGATCCACTTCCCCAGCCTCTGGTTTGTCCTCAGCTACCTGATCCTTTGGCTGACCAGTGAGGTTGTTGTTACTAAGCCAACCCTGGATAACTCCAATGGCAACGGCTAGACTCGCTGCCAGCAAGAAACGGATGAGGTTGAAGTAGCCATCGTTTATACCCTTTGCCAGTTCGGGAAGATTCTGCTCGATATAACCCTCAGTAACCCATTCGCAGACTCTAACCAGTCCAAGGAGCAACGGTATCCAGGTCTGAACAAGCAGAAACTCCACCGAACATACTATCACAATCAGCTCCACCAGCAGGCGAAAGATGTGCTGAGCCCGGTTCAGGTTGGAGCCAGGTGGACCTCGCAGTGGACGCCACTTGGTTAGAGTCGCCAGCAGGGTGGTGGTGAGCAGGGTGGACGCTGAATTGGGTACCAGCTGCACGGCTGTGGGGTAATTCATCCCGAAGAGACTCAGGCGCAGCAGATGCATCACTGTGCCGACACAGATGATCCACAGGTCTTCCAATCGGTCGAATTGCATGATGGAATACCAAATTCGAATTAACATAAAAATTTTTACAAATTTAGGAAAAAAATTGAGTAGGATTTGTTTTCAATTATTAATTTTAGAGATGTTAACTAAAGCCTTGCCGAAATGAATCTGAATTTTTAGGGGAACCTTACTCTGAGGGGGTGGTTGAAAGTGACTCTAAAAACTACAGGCCAATTTGATAGAGAAATATTTTGTGGTTTTTTATTTGTGAATTTTGCTTATAGAAATAAATATATCATTTTTAAATATATATCAAAATATAATAATTAAATTATTATATGTATTTTGTTGTATCTCATTTGAAAATTTTGTTTATATGAAATTTAATATGTTTTTATTTGATTAATAATTAAATCTCAAGATATAAGCCTTGTTTTTGGCTATATATATCTTTTTTTCAGTGTAAAGCGACTTTAGCCAATATCCCCTCCAAGACAGTAATAGAAAAGCGCAGTCAAGGACATATACCTAGGGATATTTTAGCCATAAATTCCTACAGCGAAAATATCCTTTTGCCTTAGCTTTCACTGTGTTTCTAATATAAATATGTAAATTAATATAAATATACTATAAATTAATAAAATAAAAATTAATTTAATACGTATGTATGTATATATATTTATAAATATATAAATACTTAAATAAAAACATAGTTAAGTTCAGCTTCCGTTTTAAAACCCATTGAACTTAATAAATTTATGTGTATTCTTATTTCCAAGCTATAAAAAGCTCTAATATGCTTATATCGTAAGATAAGGTCCTTTTTCACCTTTTATAAAATATTTTATAACATATACCATAAAAAACAATGTATTCCTTACAAATATACAGCAAATTTAAGAACCAAAGGCTAAATTATAGCACCAAAAATAAAAGAAAACCCTGCAAACCTCCGCTTTGCCTTTAAAATCATCCAAAACTTTCACCCAAATTTATTTCTATTTACTCTCAATTTTCCTAAATAAACTAATATCCAAGATTTAGGATAAGATACTACCAGCAAGGCACACACCTAAGGATCAGGGACACCTGTCGAGGCCATGTCAAAGCGGCAACGTGATGCGTTCGGTGGTCCAAACAAGAAGGCCGCCAAGAACAGATTCAGAAAGCTGGTCCGCAATGTCATCCTCAACATGCAGTGGCTCAACGAAGCCGCCGAGGACACCGGCATCTCCCTGAACGTGAAGAAGAATGTGGCCATGTCGGTGCGACAGAAGCGCAAGGTCGGCATGATGACCATGGCGGTGAGTGATGGATCCTCTAGGTCAGTGATCCCTAATCCCATTTTGACCAGCAAAAATTAAACCCTGTTGCAGGAGAAATCCTTGCTGCGGACGCCGCATCACACGCGGACCGTCGATGAGCGAAAGAAGCTGTGCAACATTCTGGCCAACCTGGCCTGCTTCTCCAAGTTCGCGCCGGTGGGTTATATATTTCTATATATTCCTATATCCATATATTCCCTTATTCTATTGCTATACATCTGTGTCCTTTGCAGAAGGTCCGCGCTCGCCTGGTACCGCATATCAAGTTTATGGCCGTCAATCCGGGACGAACTATAATGAATGAGGGTGATATTCCAGTTACTATTTATTTCATAATCGCTGGAGAGGTGGAAATGTCCAGGAATGTCTATAACAAGGTGAGCTAAAAGCCCTAAATACTTGAATCCTGCTTGAATCCTGCTTGAATGCAGCTTAAATTATGGTTAAATCAGTGCTTGATGCAAGCTTGAAGAATGCTTGAATCCTGCTTGAATCTTGCTTGAATCGTGCTTTACTGCTGCTTGAATCCTGCTTGAATCATCCTTGAATCCTGCTTAAAACCTGCTTGAATCCTGCTTGAATCATGCTGGAATCATGCTGGAATCCTGATAAAAAACTGCTTGCATCTTGCTTGAATCCTGCTTAAATCTTGCTTGTATCCTGCTTGAATCCTTCTTAATTTTTTGTTCATTTTAGCTTTAAATTTAAAAAAAATTATCCCTGCAGGCCACCAAGCTGTTCGAGCTGCACTCTGAGGCTATTTTTGGACCTGGCGATTGCATTGGCGACATAGATGTCCTGGAGAACTCGCCCAGGACCAACACATATGTGGCCACATGTAAGCCTTGACTGAGATATCCTGCCTCCTCAGAGATTTCAATATATTTCAATATATATATCAGCTAATTGCGAGCTCTTGGTGGTATACAAGAACACCTACGAGCAGGTCCTGCAGCAGTCCATGCAGAAGCTATGGCAGGAGAAGAAGGATGCCCTCAAGGCCCTGGACTATTTTGAATTCTTCAACGAAGAGCAGGTAAGTGAAGTTTTTAGTGTTGTCTAGGAACTCCTTCAACTTCCTGGTAAATCAAGATAGTGAATGCCTGCAAATACGCCAACATACATCAGTTTGATACCCTGGAAACCATCTACACCGAGGACCAAGGCTCCATGAGCTCTGTGTACTTTGTGCTGAGCGGCGAGTGTGTTATACTCCAGTGCCTCCATATGAAGGTGAGTCCTGTCGGGGATAGGATTAGATTATGCCTTACCCTTTCCTCTAAGGTCAACCTGGTCAATCGGGAGAAGGTCTATCAGCTGGCCAAGGTCACCAAGATGTTGTCTGTGGATGAGATAGCCAAGGACAAGAACGAGGCGTACTTTGATGTCCAGGACTATGTGATGACCACATCCTCGGATGATGAGAAGAGTCAGAATAAAACAAGGGGGGTGAGTGTCTAGGGTATCCCAAAAGGATCAATCTTTGTCACAACCTATCCTTTCTTGGCAGCTGCGCAAGATGGGCCTGCAGGAGATCCAGAAGGGTTGTGCCGATATGAATAGAACCATAATCCGTAGGTCCACCAAGACCGAAGGATTACGTCCCAAGGCGCGCAGAAACACCCGCAACTGGGAGAAGGAGAACGAGGGTGCGGGGGGAAAGCCAAAAAGAAAACGGGAGCTCTATGAGCGATATTTAACCGGCATGGTTGAGGGTGAGGAGGAGGAGGGTTATGATCTCTCGGAGAGCCAGGACTCCAGCCACTCCCTGTCCACGTTGCACTCATCCGTGAGCAGTGAACTGAATGTGGAGAACGAGACGGAGGGCTCGGAGATATTCACCGCCACCAATGAGTCGCATGGCAGTGTTCATACCCGCGATTCGGGCGATGATCTAGACAAGGACCGCTATGAGACGCACTTCATCGATGTGGGCTCCCTGTCCTATGGCGGCATCTTTGGGCTGGGCGAAAAGATGGCCCATCGCGTGATCATGGCTCGGACCACGGTCCAGTGTATATTGATACCACGCTTCTGGCTCCTCGAGGCCGCCCAGAATCCGGGTAATTTGTGGCAACGCAAGCGTTTCTACATTGAATGTAACATACCCACCAGGGAGGCACTCTTCAAGAACTTCCTGAAGACTCGCAAGTGGGAAAAGTTCCGGCATGACTATATACAGGAGATCCTGGCCTCCACCACCCTCACTCGGTTCACCAAGGTCGAGGATATACCCATCATCAGTCGCATTGTGGAGACGCGAGCCGATGATGTCTGACCGCAGTCTAGTTGGTTTATACATGTACATACTATATTTTCACGTTCGCAGCATTATAAAACGATTACTAGTGAGTGTAAGCAGGGTACTTTTAAGAACTTAAAGGGTATACAGACTTCGGCTACCCTAAGCTGGCTTTCTTGCTTGTCATATTTTGAGTTGGGATATTTATTTCACTCAGAAAGTGTGCTTTCCCCGCCGGAAAATACCCAGTTTTTCAGGGGAAAAGCTCTGGAGCTTTGGGACAGTCACCAAGGATGAAGAGTGGTGAGCAGCGAGCGTGTGCTTCTGGTCCTGGGGAAGCTGCGAGTGTGCAGACAGGAGCTTTCACTCGATGTCCTTCGAGTGTCCTGCCTGCCTGCTGGAGAGTCTGGCTTCGCTGGCTGCCAGTTCAGTTCATTACAGTTTCCAAGGATAAACGATACCTACGTGCTCCGGATAGCGTCGCCTTCGCCAGAGCCAGAGCCAATTGTCGTGTTTCGAACAGTTCGTCGTGGTCATCGCATGTGGAATATTCGCGACAGCCAGTGCCAGTGCGTCATAGGAAAATCCCTAGCTTTTTGTTGACACACACACTTACACACAGAGGATATGCTGGCCAAGAACCAATCAATGTGGCACGAGTAGTATTTTTGTTTACCTTTTTTTTATTGTTTGCAAAAAAATAAACAAGCGAAAAGCGAAAGTGCAAGTGCGGCAAAAGATTGAAGCCAAGTCAAGGCAAGTCAAGTCCAAGTCAAGTGATTTCCAGCCTGAATATTCGAATGGAAGCCAACACTCTAGGGGTCCTGGGGTAAGTGAAACGATATACATGTATCCTCCAAATTAAAGCTGATAATAAAGCCCTTAATTAAATCACTCAGACATCCTTCACCTGTGGCACTTAAAGTCAATGTCTAAGGCTTCAAAGAGAGTTTAACTTTGAACATTTTTTATTATTTTTATTATTTTTATTATTTTTAGTTTTGAGTTTGCCAAGAACTATGAAAGCCCGGCCACACACACTCTCCGGATTATCCCTTGTACGCAGCCCCAAAATATAGGCTACGATTTTAGCAGGCTGACAAAATAAAATCAAGCTTGTCACCGCCGTAATTGTGTGCTGGGAAAGTTGTAAATTGGTTTTGTCAATGGAAATCTCGGAAAACAAGCCTCTTGTCCGGTGGGGCCTGTTGTCCTGTTTGTTAGGTAGGGTTGTCCTTAAAGGGTCTCAACCAAATACAGGTTTTATTTTTTTTCTTCTTAGAAATCGAAACAATTATAAAAGTAGAGAAAGGAGAAGTGGCTATATACTTATTTATTATTCTAAATTGCACTTAAAATTTAATTTTTATAGAATTTTTAGATTGATAAATAATAAGTATAATATAAAATGTTTAATATCTTGCCTATAAACCTATTAATTAGCTCGCTTAAAACACTCTAGATATCATTGACACAAACAAAACCATATACATATTTGTTTTGGGAAACCAAACATTATGGCCAGCCAGTGAATCATTAGCTTATCTGGGTCAGATATTGTGATTTATAGAAATTAGGCACTTCCATTGCCATGTCACCTTGGCAATTTGATTTAGTGGCCACCAAGAGAGGTTTATGAGGGAATATATATTGGTCTAAGGAGATATGGGAACCAGAGGAGCCAAGCTTGTGGTATTTAAGAGTACTTTTAGTAGAAGATCTTTTGGAATGTTTCCTTTAAAAGTGATTGGTTTTTCTTACCCTAACTAACGTGAAATTACTTAAATTAGCTCAGCAAAAGCTTATTAAATTTTAATTTTTTTTATAAATATTATTATTATAAATATATATAAAATTATAAATAAAAAGGTGGACTTTTTAAAAGGCAAAGAGTTCAAGGTTTTTAATATCCAAGGAAAGTAGGAATAAAAAAATTCCATAAACGAATAAATATTAACCAAAAAGAGCAAGTAAAATCCTAAAAGTTAATTCTTTTTAATTCTTTTTCATTTTCACTCTCTTCTTAATTTTGTATATACCTTAACTATTTAAGGCACTTGTTCATATATGCCATATAATTTCGATTTAACTTTGTATAATAATAATTTATAACATTTAGATATATGTTACATCTTATTATACATTATTTGGTAAATATTAAATATTTAGTAAATATTTCTAAATATTGTTATTAATAATATTGCTATAATTATTATTTTAAGCATTCCTTTTTCCTGCTTTTATTTTATATTTAAAATTCTCTAAGGGATTAAGGTGTCCATCAAGGAGCATACTAACATACCTTGTTCAACTTTAATATCTAACAATTTTCAAAATTAAACAAAAAGTGTTAGGGAACTGTGACATTTATTATTTTAACATTTACATTTATATTATCTTAACATTTTATTAAAAATCAAAGGATTATAGGGCCAGAAGTAGATTTTTGGCTTTCACAGTTGGAATGATAAAGACAAAAGAACTGCTGAAAAACGAGATTAAACTCTATCTTATATACATATTTTTATAAATATTTAAAATTAAATTATAAAAAATGTATTAGAATGTCTTCTAACATAATTTTAAATATTTATAAAATTATTTATCTACTTCATTGCACTACCAACTTCTGACTCAAATTATAAAATTAATTAATTCAGATTCTATATTATTAAAAAATTTATACATAATGTAATACTAACTTCTGAATCAAATTAAATATTATAACTAACTTCTAAATCAAATTATAATTTATAATTAAGTTAGTTAGTATTATATTATTAATGATATACAGTCTTAATAATAATTTTCCTTAATTTTCTTAAAGACTTCAATGTAAATTAAAACAATACAGTCCCAGTTCTAGTTTTAAAAGTAGAATTAAAAAATAAATAAATACTTCAAGTTTCAAAACTTCTTAACAAACAATATCCCCAGCTTGAGTATGGCCATAAATGTTTATTAAAATAACTTTAAAAATCCATTTAGCATTACGTGCTTGGCTCTAGTCACAAAAATGTTCCAAAATCACAAATTAAAGCCGTTATTATTTCCATACATTATTGACATTCCCCCGCGTCAAGGGTTAGAAAATAAAAGAAAATCCAAAGGAATTATTTAGAAGCACATATGTGCGTGCCTAAGCCATTTTTGGCCATCAAAATAAATTGTTTAATACGGGAAATAACCATATATATAATATAATATACACATCTTTTGTGCCAAGTACTTTTTACTCAAAGAAAATATGTATATATACACCCGCTTACGTATTTTGTACATATTTTAAAATATATTACGTATACGCCCCATGATTTCCTACTCCACTAGCCCCAGGGCATAACGTAAGCATATCTGAGCCTGAAAGTAAGGCACGTCGGCATACGAATGTCACAGAACAAGCTTGGTGAATAGAGTGACAGGTGGTACACTTGGGCATTGCGAATGGTTTGCGGAGTTTACCTAATAAATGCATTAAATCGAAATCAAAAAACAAGAAAAATGTATGAAAATAAAGGGGAAAGAGGCTTAACATTAAAGAGCTTTTAAATTTGGAAAATAAAATCTTTTTCAGCTTCTTTGTTTGCTTTAAATATTTATTTATTATGTAAACCTTGTATAAATATATTATACTAGATAAAATTAATTTTGATAATCGATAAATCGAATCTATTTGATATCGAAAAAGAAGTATGGTCAAAGGAGAAAATACGTAAATTTAAATTGTTATAATTATATATATTATTTATCATTTTTTATTAATGATTTTCTTTTCAGCATTTCAGGCTGAGGCTGAGGCAGCTCCGCTTAACCATCGACTTATCGATCACAGCGGCGGAGTTATCGGCTTTCCGGGACTAAAATGTTGCTTTCTGATTTCTATCGAGCACAATCCGTAAGCCACGTACCCACGTGCAAAGGATGAGGCGTCCAAAAGGATCACATTGGGCACTATCATCAGCATCGAGCGCGGCCCAGACGGTGCCACTATCCCACAGAAGTTCACAATCCACCGGCAGCCTGAGACTCCTCCGGCTGCTGGCCGTTGTCTCAGTAATTGGATCGCAGTTTCATGCCGTTCTATGTGAGTGTTTTTGGACATTAAATCTCTAAAAAAAATATTTAAGAATAATATCTAATAAAATAATAAAAATATTTAGTAGAGAGTAATGTTAGATATCAAACTTAATAATATTTGTATTAAAGAGTAACTAAATATAATACAAATAATAAGATCTAATAGGATTTTATTCTTAATAATATTTTTATTATATTTATTTACTCTCTAAAAATAATATTAATATGAATAATATCTAATATTAATCCTCTAATAAATGTTTATTATATTATTTTCTCTGAAAGTTTTGAACCCTTTTTATCAATTATTTCTAAAACTGAGAAGTTTTACTATTTTTAATTGCTTAAATTAGTGTTATTTGGTCCCCAATGAAAGTTTCTAATTACAAATTAATGTTAAGATTAGCGAGACATTTTAGCTAAAAAAAATTGAATTTTTTTTTAAATTAAATTTAAAAAAAAGAGTTTTTATAAATTTAAATTTTATTCATTTATTTTATTATTAAATATTAAATTCTCTAAAGGAATTTACAATTTATTGTTAAGATTAACGAGACATTCAAGCTAAAAAAATTGATTTTTTTTTAAATTAAATAAAAAAAAAAATTGTTTATAAAATTAAATTTTAATCATTTATTTTATTATTAAATATTAAATTCTCTAAAGGAACATAAGCATACAGTAAAATATATAATATAATATATAATATTATATAATCTCTTTCTTATTATATTATTTATATAAATTTTAAAAATATATTAATATTATTTAAAACAAATTAAAAGTATTAGAGGTAGGAATACATTACTTTAGCCATTATCCTTGATTGTATTCTCCTTCTTATTATTATTTAAAAATATATTTATATTAATTAAAATAATTAAACCTTCTAAAAGGGAAGAATGCATTACTTTAGGAACTATTCTTGATTGTTTTCTCTTTCCTAATATATTATTTTAATATATATTTATATTATTTTAAATGAATTAAAAAAATTAAAAGAAAGAATACATTACTTTATCCATTAGCCTTGCAATAAACACATGCTCACAAATGAAAATAACCAGTTAACTCAACCGTGAAACATAAAATATCATCATTATCGACCATTCCGTTCGCAGGCATTGCATCCGTTGAACCCACAGCAGCGGGAGCGGCAGCCACAACCAGCTCGCAGCAGCAGCATTCCAGCGGCGCCGGCGAGAATCACAGCTTCTTTTTTGATGACTATAACACAACGAAGACGACTTCATCAACCGCCGGGGGCTATCCGGCGACAGGAGCTAGCGCCAGCACGGCCGCTCTCTCATCCCCAACCCAGGACCAATACCAATCCCACTCCCAGTCCCAGTCCCAATCCCAGTCCCAAATGCCGGCCGAAGAAGCGTCGGCGACGGCGTTAGACTTATCGCACTTCGCCATTAACCCGGGCGTGCGGCTGGACAGGGCTTCCGTTAAGGCGGCGGCGGGCAGCAATGAGATTAGCAATAGCACGCCAATCAAAAATTTAATTACTAGCTTTGGGCGCCCCGCTTTGATGGCGGACGACCAGCAGCAGCAGCAGCTGGTGATGCCTGGAGCGACGGCAACCGCTGCTGTGGCAGTGGCTTCTGCCACAACAACGACAACAACAACCCTGGCGGCAACCCTAAAAAGTGCCAAGAGCACCATAAAGCAACCCATCGATTCCACGCGCTCCAGGAACCATTGGACAGTGGGTGTGGGTGGTGGCGGTAAGTCAAACGATGGTGGGGCCAAGGCCAATGTCAAAGCCTAATTTACACTCGAAAAAGTAAGAGGTGTCTATGAAAATATTTTTTAAAAAATATAAGAAGGGTATGAGAAATAATTTTAGGTATTTTTGAGACTTTTATAGAAAAAATCGGTAATTTTAATAGGTTTTTGGATTTTTTTAAAGTAAAAATTATCGAACTTAATGTTTAAATTTTTATATTATCAAAGAATATCCTTAAAATGTATATATATAAAATATTTTAAATATATAAAATATAAAAAGTATATAAAAAATTTAAAATATATGAAAAATACAAGATTTCTAAAATATAAAAAGTAAAAAAAATATATAAAATATACAACAAGTTTAGTAACCCTTTTTAGGCATTGCCAATCAGAATACTTCCCTTTTTTTTCCAGTGCCCTGTTAATATTTTCTGAATCCTCATTACACGCTCTCTCTCTCTCCCTCTCCGCAGGATCCGCTGCTCGTGACACGGAACGTCCCCGCACCTTCCGCAGCAAGCACCACCATGAGCACCACTGGGGGCCATTCTTCGAGGAGCCCGTCAACGCGGGCGCCTCGGGCGAGAATCTCGTTTCCGCCGTGCACTTGTTTACGGAAGCGGTGCTCAACTGCCGCGTTGGCATGCTCAAGGACAAGACGGTGGGTCTTCGAGGATTATTATTATTAAATCCTGATAGAATATACATGAATACATATATATCCACTTCTACCAGGTCATGTGGGTGAGACGGACCAGCGAAAAGGTATCCCTGCTGACCGTTGGCAACGTCACCTACAGCGGCGACCCCAGGATACGGGTCAAGTTTCAATATCCGAACAACTGGCGGCTACTGATTAATCCCACGCAGACTGAGGACGCCGGTATATACATGTGTCAGGTTTCCACTCATCCGCCGCGGGTGTTCACCACGAACTTGACCATTTTGGGTGGGTCCTAATCCCTAGAAGAAGCCTTTAATATAATTTTTTAACTTGAATTTTCACAGAACCCCCGCTAAGGATAATCGATGAGCATGAACGGGATGTGGGGGATCGGTACTACAAATCCGGCAGCACCGTCGATCTGCAGTGCCAAATATCGCGTAACTTTTTCCTCAAGGAACGCTACACCATCCTCAAGTCAACCGAAACCACAAAGGGAGGAGGTGACGTCCACAAACTATATAACGAATCGAGCGGCGAGCCAAATCTGGTGGGCAATGCCAGCCAGCTGGCGCAGCTGAAGCTGTCGGGCCTGGAGCTGGAGAAGTACTTTAGTAAATTTATAACCTGGACAAAGGATGAGGAGCCGCTCCAGGGACTGACCAACAAGCGATCAAGGTAAATATATAATATTTAATAATTATTATTTTTATAATTGATATTTAATATTTATTATGTTTATAATAAATTTATAATATTTTATTATTTATTTTATAATTTATTAATTTTTAAATAAATTTATAATATTTTATTATTTATTTTATATTTTATTTATTTTTAAATATAATTTATATTTAATATTTATTATATTTATAATTTATATTTAATATTTATTATAATTATAATTAATATTTGATTTAATAATATTTAAAAATATTAAACTTAAATTTAATAAATTAATATTATATTGATAGTTAATATTATATTTATAACAAATATTTAATATATAAATAATATTTAACTTTTTTTTATTTACAATTAATATTAAATATTTAATATATTTATAATTAATATTTAATATTTATTATATTTTTTATTTTATATTTAATATTTATTATATTTTTAATTAACTTTGATGTAATAATATTTAATAATATGAAAAACTAAATTTAAGAAATTAATATTTATTTTATAATTAGTTTTTAATATTAATTATATTTAAATTTAACATTTAATATTTATTAAATTCCCCTCTAAATTTCAGCATTTCCGATAAATGGCTTACCAGTCGCATTTCCATTGAAGATGCCAAGCTCTCGGATAGTGGCAACTATTCCTGTTCCCTTGGCCGACTGTTTACTGTAATTGTCCAAGTACAGGTACTCACAGGTACGAATTCCTTTAACTATTTATTATATTTTTAAAACCTCTTACTAATTCTTTTATCTATATCTTTTTAGGGGAACTACCCGCGGCTGTCCAACACAACATAGCATCCAGAATCCAAAATTCACCTGCTGGACTCTTGGTTATTCTCCTGTTCGTCCATATTTCTCTACACTTGGCGAAAAACTGAAGGACTTTAAATGTGACAAATGTTTGACATCAAGACAACATATTGAGGCCATTTTCACAAATCATTTACGTAGTAAATGTTTGCGATAAAGGGCCCATCTGGGGTGTAAAAAAAAAGAATTTAAAGTCGGTTACAAGAAGGAGATTTTCAGAAAAAAGGGTAATTTTTTTTCTAGTTAAAATTAAAATTAAAAAAGTTTAAAGTCAGTATGAGAAAGAGCTACAGTTTGAATTTATTTATAATTTTCTTTATATTTTTCCTGAAAACCTAACTCTATTTGTTTAATTTAAAATTTTTGAAGAAGAAAAACAACAGCTGGTATATTCCTGTTTTTAAAGGACCCTACTTTTTAGGTAGAACTGCAGCCATATTTAATAAAATAAACAAAGCTGGAACCTTTTTATATAATAAACAAGGTTTATTCAAAACAAAAGACTCTAATTAAACCGGAAACTGTAGCGCTTTCTCATATTGGTTTTCCTTTAAAATCGCTCAAACCGATTTTCGGGAAAGTCCCCTTCCTGTAACCAACTAAGAAATTTAACTCAATGCCCTAATTTTTTTTTGTGAACCTTTCACTAATGTATCTGAGTAAGATATCGAAAATAACAAACCCAAAATGCCAAACAGAGAAATGGGTTTCCTTTTACGAAATACAATTTGGCCTTATTTCCTTCTGAATCCTTTTAAAACACCATCTTCCCGCTTGTTTCTCTGTATCGGAATTTATAATTTAGTATTGTGAAATTTTTCTAAGATCCAAATCGAAACTAAAACTACAACCACAATTTTGTATAAAGTCCACAATATATCAGTTATATAAAAAAAAATAAATAAAAAAAATATGAAAAAAAAATCGCCCGCCAAAAACTTAAAAACTACTTTAAACATAATTAATTTATTTCGTAAAAATAAAATATACAAAATTAAGATATGAAAGATTTACAAATTCAGTGAGCTTAAAATATATAGTTTTTCCCTTTGTATTTTCTAAGTTAGAAAATGTATAAAAAATTGTATGACTTGCGTTTGATAGTTCTGTAAATATAAATATAATATTTGTAAGTTACGAATGTAGTTATATTTTCCCTTCCGTTTCACATTGTTCTTCGGAGCCCCAACCATGTTGATTATACATTAAGTTTTTAATTATATACATATGTACGTGGTATTATTTGGGAGGCAGTCTACTAGGATCAATGCATACGATGCCTGCCTGCGAAAAGAAAAACGTTTTGTTAAAACTACACTCAATGTATTATTATTAAACGAGTAAATCAAAAACGATACTTTCAAATATACGAACCATTAATATATATATAAACTATAGTAAGTATAGCATGCTTTTATTTTTCGCCGTTCTAAGGAATTATAAAGGAATATTTTCATATTTTTAAAGCTACCTGCAAAATATTTAAATAAAAGCGCTTGTCTGTAGTTATCGATAGAAACCGCAATTTGAACTTAACCGTGCCACGAACCAGTTCCTCTCGGAAGCTCAAGCAGGGCTTGCATTTCCGCTCTCTCTCTCTCTCTCTCTCTCAAGAATTGCATTATGGCAACTTACTTTAACTTAACATGGTTAATATTTATGATATTTATTTGATTTTTAAGAATATTGATCCAACTAGGAGTTAGTCTCTGCCTAACAAAGCTTCTGGTGCTGATTTCTTTAGCATTTTCCTCAACCAAAACAAAAAACAGCTGCCACGGCCTGTGCCTGCCTATCGCTTATCGATAAGAAGCATTATCGCCCACTGGTTCACTCGATCTAGTTCCATCGCGAACTACACAATTATTATTTATAGGCCACATTTTTTTGTTTTCTTTTAACGTTAACATTTCGTTTGGATCTTATTATTTTAGTTTTTTGATAACACCAACGACATATAGAGTGAGTGCGTGCGACCGCCTGCCCCTGTAAATTGCGTGCGAATATGTGCTTTTTGTTCGGTGCAGATATAGAAATATGTACATATTTGTTTTTGGAACTTTGATGGTGGGAAGGACAATGTTAAGCACCTCCTTACCACCTCCTCCTCCTTCTCCTCCACCAACTGCCGGCGCACTTGCACTGGCAAGTGTGACTCTGACTTCACCTTGACTAAAGTTCACGCGACCAGGCGGTGGCTGCGGCAGCGGGCGGCACAATGGGAACGTAATGATAACAGTGACACCGACACCGCTAACCAGTCGCCCGATTCTTTGCAGTTTCCGTCGCACAATCACTGCCTCCGCCTCCTGCTCCCTGCATCGCTGCACAATTCGGCCGAGATCTCCGCATCGAAAAATGTTGAAGCTACGTAACCTCCTAGCCATCGGCGGCAACAACAGCAACCACGGCAGCGGACTGCTGGCTGTCCGGTAAGGCAAACAACACACAACATGCATATTCGAAACAGCCACAGCTGTGTCTGTGTGTGTGTGTGTGTGTGTGTATATATACCCCGTATATATATATTATATGTATTTCATATATGGAGAACAACATAAGGTCGATTCCATAGAAGATATAGGGCAGTGTCATTATTTTTATGATTAACTTGGACGATTTTTAAGGTTATTTTTACTGATTTTGAGATGAAATAATATAACAAGGTTGTTTATTATTTATTTATCAAGACTTAAGTATAATTTTTGTATAAAAACTAATACTTTTTGATATGTTTCAACCTATTATTTTTATCACAGAAGGTTTTAGACTATTTTAGATCCTGAAAAATATATCTCAGCCAACTAGTTTATCCGTGTAATATTAATAATTAAAAAATTATCCTTTTATTTAACTTGAACTAACTAACTTTAACTTTAAATGTAATTTATATATTTAAAATATTAATTTTTATATTTTTAAAATATTAATATTATTGAAATAAATCCTATTTGACGTCGTAAATATAATTTATATATTTAAAATATTAATAATAATATTTCTAAAATACCTTAAATTTATATATTCTAAATATTAATATTATTATTTATCAAATTAATAATATTTTATAAATATTTTTATTAATATTTTATAAATATTTTTATTAATATTTTAAATGAATATTCTTTAATTAACCTAACATAAATATAATAAATATATTTAAAAAAATATATATATAAATTAATATTAATTAATTGTATTAATAATTATCAATATTTTACAAATATTTGACCTCATAATTATACTAATCTATATATTTAAAATATTAATATTTCTAAAATACCTTCTATTTGACCTCATAATTATAATTTATATATTTAAAAAATTAATATCTATATTTATATAATTATTGGTATTTTATGAATATTGATATTAATATTTTAAATACGATTTTAAATTAACCTCTTAACCATAATTTATATATTTAAATTTTGTAATATTTTTCACCCTTTTAAAATATATCTTCCATATCCACGTATGCAAAGGTTGCCTAATTAAAAAATATATATATATTCAATCTCTGGCCAGATATGAGAACCTAAATACACATATATATAAATATCTGTTCGATAAAGATAAGATTATTATTAAAAAAAAAAAAATAAAGAAATAAGAACGGTAGAGATTGCCTAAAAATAATCAAAGTTATAAGCTTATCTGGCTCAGAGTTTAAAATCCATATTCTTTTATTTTCCCTCGCCCCCTCCCAGTGCTCTGTCCACCACGGCTAGCTGCAAGGATTCGGAATCATGGTTCTCAAAGCTGCTCGTCCGGAAAATAGAGCCAACCAAGGAGCCGCACAGCCGCATGCTGAGCGACAAGGAAATTATCTATGCCCTGCATACCCACAATGTCAGGCCCGATTCCATGAGCAACTACCTAAACAACTAGTGGGTATAACTAGCTACTTTAAAAAAAAATTAAAATTAAGCAATTATTTTAAACCTTTTTCCTTTTTATTTTAACTTTAGCAAAACGACGGTGGCTTTAATCAACGATAAAAAGGCAAATCTCTCCTGCGATTTGGTGGCCTCTTGGACCGTCCAGGTGGGCGATATGGATCAGTGCCTGCATCTGTGGAAGTACACCGGTGGCTTTGAGAAAATCGATCAGGCCAAGGAGGATCTGTGGAACGATCCAGAGTATCTCAGCCTGATGCACGAACGCTCCAAGTTCCTGCGCTCCCGCCATTTGCAATATCTCCTGGCCTTCAGCTACTGGCCACAGATTGCCAGTCGTCCCGGCAAGAATATTTACGAAATGCGGTATGTTATATTATATTCTATGTTACATATGTAGTTATTGTTATATTTACTTTAAATATATTGAATTCTAGATCCTATCGACTGACCCCTGGCACCATGATCGAGTGGGGCAACAACTGGGCCCGGGCCATTAACTATCGCAAGCATAACAACGAGGCATTTGCCGGTTTCTTCTCGCAGATTGGGCGACTCTACAATGTCCATCATATTTGGTGTATGTACAGCCTTTTATAATTATTTATAATTATTATTATTTTTTTTTAATTTTATAATTATTTACAATTTTATAATTATAATTTTATAATTATTTATACTTGTATAATTATTTATAATTTCATAATTAATAATTTAATAATTATTTTTAATTTTAGAATTATTTTTAATTTATGATTTTATAAATATTTACAATTTTATAATTATTTATAATTTTATTATCAATTATAATTTTATAATTATTTACAATTTCATAATTAATTATAATTATTTATAATTGTATCATTAATTATAATTGTATCATTATTTATAATTTTTTTAATATAATATTATAATTACTTTTAATTTTATAAGTATTTGTAGTTTTATAAATATTTATAATTTTATAATTATTTTTAATTATATTATAATTATTTATAATTAATAATTCTATAATTATTTACAATTTTATAATTATTTATAATTTTACATTTATTGGACACAGGTTACAAATCTCTGCAGGACCGCAAGGAGACCAGGGAGGCTTCCTGGCGCACTCCCGGCTGGGATGAGTGTGTGGCCTACACAGTGCCCCTGATCCGGGACATGCACTGCCGCGTCCTAGCCCCCACTGAGTTCTCGCCCACACAATAAGCAAAAAAAAAAAAAAAAAACGGTGCACTGTTTCGATTTTTCGCAATCCAAAAAAAAAGAAGATAATCGAAACTTGCTGTCGCGAGTTTATGTACATAATGCCAGCCACCCATTTAATCATCTTAGTGTTCTCTTAGTATAAATTAAGGTCAAAGTGGACATACATATTTCTCCTAAATTTGTACATGCCTCCGGAACTATATTATGATCGATCTATGTAAGCACAATGTTTGAATTTAACCCAAAAAGATGAAAAGAAACAAGAGTCTTTTTTGTTGTTAGCATAAAGAAATAAAGCTATTATGAAACTGTTACATAAAGCAGAGCTATGCAAGTAAAAAAAGAAAGAAATTTTAATTTAAAGAGTTGCAAAATTTGGGAGGAATTTAAAAATAGGAAGTATCAGTTTGGAATCAGAAGCAGATTCTATACTGGTTGAGTTTTGGAATTTATTTACTTGAAAAGTCTTATAAATTAAGCAAGCCTTTGAGATAAATTTATTAATTTAAAAATTAATGGTGGACATTTGTTAGGCACTTTTCTCCGCCTGCTCCGAGTTCTTCGCCGTCTTCAGATGCTTCTTGCCCACGAGATGTTGCTGCAAGCTTGTCACATGGTTCATCATCTTGTTGCAGGGCTTGCAGTAGTACTGACCAGTGGGTGTGCGATGCATGAGGAGATCCAAGCCCTCGGCATTCTCGGTAGCCTGAGAAGCTGAAGCTGCAGATGATGATACATCCGGTGGCTCCTTTTGTCCAGCATTGCGAAGTTTGCTCTGGTGGCGAGCCCCTTTCAAATGCATCTCCATCTGATTGGCGGATGTTACGGATATATTGCATAGACTGCACGAACATTCCGTGTCCTCGGCAGTTTGCTTTGGTGCTCCTCCAACTGCTGGTACTCCTTCAACCGCCCCTCCAGCTGCTGCCCCTGTTGCTTCCTCTTCAGCTGACCTAGTCTCAGTCTTATGGAACAGCGCCCCGATGCCATACCGCCCGTCCGGGCTAACCTTCACCTCGAACTTGCATCCCATTCGCACCCACTTGCCGGCGGCATCGTAGTAACCGGCACCCGAGGGTCGCGAGCCCTTTTGCTCCACCAGCTTGTGCTTCCGTCCCGAATAGTGTTGACTGGCATGAGCGGCCGAGTTGAGATCCAGATCGCAGAGGTCACAGTGAAAGGCATTGGGGCCGGTGGGACTTCGCTTCAGGAACCGCTTAACCGGAGGCGCCTCCAGGCCTGCGTCCGTGTAGTTCTTGGCCAGCCAAGCGCTGATATGGCGATCATGAGCCCTGGACTCGTAATGGTCGCGGGCAGAAATCATCGAAGTCATCTGCACCGAGCACAGCTTGCAGGACAGTGGTCCGATTAGCTGGTTCAGCCCGTCCGGATAGCTCTTGTCGCGACCGGGAAACAGTTCCAGGTCCTTGCCATTGCCATCATCCAAACTGGTGGCTATCTCTCCATTGGCCTTTCGCTTCGGTGGCCTCGTACTTGCCGTTGGCTCGCCACCAGGTTTGCCGGGTGCCAGGAACCGTGGTTTGTCGGTTCCGCCGAATACCGGCGGTGGCGTTGGAGAAGCTCTCAGGGACTGGTCGTCCGGGACGCCACTTGCAGTGGCTCCTGGCGCCAGGTGGGGTATGTGATAGCCGCTGAGATTACCGGAGGAAGTCATGGAACTTCGCAGCTGCATGTGTTCCCAATAAAGGCGGACGCATGCGTCAAACCAAAAACTTGAAAAAAAGAGCCAAGATTTTAACCGATTCGGTATTTTATAGTATTCGCCATAATATTAAAAAAATACTGCACTTTGAAATTGCCAAAAAAAAGCTTATAAATATAACGAAATTATTAATATATTAATTTGTTAAATTTGTATTATTTATATATAATTATTTAAAGTTAAAAATGGCAAAAATGAATGTTTTAAAAGTGTTCTACAAAGACTTGTATAACAGTCTTGGCGCTAAACGTTGGCTTTAGCACCTTCTTCGAGCAGCCGGGCTGGTCACACTGGCACCCTGTGGCGAGCACATTGAACGTAAAAAATAATAATAACAACAATAAATTGCAAATATTCATAAACATGCATAGACGCCGTACACCCAAGACACTGAGCAAACCGCCGCCCATTCAAGGTCCTCCCAAAAAGACCATTCCCGAGGCAGAACCAGCACAGAACCCAGCACCGTCGACGCCCGACGGCGTGCAGTTCGAACTGGAGCTGTGCTGGTGCGTCCAGCAGCTGCAGGATGCCCTCAACGGCGGCAAACTGAGCCAGAAACTGGGTAGGCAAAGCCTTTATCCTTTCCCCACCAGCCAATAAACTCATCTGGCACCTCCATTTCAGCCGAAGACACCGCCAAGAACCTGAAGATCCTCACCAGTTCGACGGCGCCGCTGATCAGGAAGCGGCAGGTGATGAAGCAATCCATGGGCGACTACCGAGCCAAGATGCAGCAGGAGGAGAAGAAGCTGATGTTGGGTAAGAGGACAGCCTTTTTAAAGAAATTTGCCTAATAAACTTTAAAATATTTCCCATTTTTAGCTTCTAAGCAGGTGAAATTCACACCTGCCGCTGCAGCTCCAAAGAAATCAAGCTTCGTGAAGAAGTCGGCGCTGTTGACTACAGGCAAAGATTTCCGCTTCGACTTTGCCTTGCCAGCCGACACAAATGAGAACAGCGGCGTCTCCGCATCCCAGCCAGTTCAGACTTCCAGCTTGCCACAAAGCAGCGCTGGAACACCCTTCAAGTTCAATTTCACCATTGAGGAGGAGTCGGCGAACAACCTTAACTTAAGCGGCCTGATGCTAACGTAGAAAATAATAATAAATAGTAATGATCCAGCTTATCCAGTGAAAATTTATCCAAATTGCAAGAAGGCCATGGCCGAGCTCTGGTGAGTTGTTTTCCCCCAACCTGAGGAGCCTCTGGGTTTTCCTTTCCAGCAGCTGGTCGGTCCAGTTTGGTACGGCCTCAGTTTAGTTTCACCGTTCATACAGAACACAACACAGCCTCAACATTAGTTTTGTTATTTTCCTAATCAGAGTCCAAAACTTTCGTACCCTCGTTTCCCTCTCTATATTTTCGTACTCATTTCTACGTAATCGCGTCAAAATTATGTATATTATCACATTGAAGACCCTCAGCGAGAAGCAGAGGAATGAGGTACTCGAGTGGCTGCGCGAGAACAAGGCGGACTCCGTGCAAGTGCGCCGCAAGTTCTCCGATGTCTACCCCCTGGCGGAGCTCCTGCAGCCCGACTTTCCCCGACTCATCGATCTGGTCAACTACCCGAAGCGGAACGGCATCAACCTGAAAATACAGAACTGGGAGACTTTCAATTTCAAAGTCCTCTCCAAGTTTAACACGATGCTGGGCAAGGAGTTCATAGAGGAGCTGGCCAAGGGCAACCAGTGCGCCGTCGAAATTCTGATTTACGAGATGCTGCGTCTCCGGAAGCAGCAAGTGTCGAAGCGACAGGAGCAGAACGCAGCGTCTGAGAAAGAGAAAGAGGTGGAAGTGGAGCAGCAGGAAGAGATCAAGACCAAGGAGAACGAAGAGATCACAGTGGTGTATCAAAACGAAGAGCTCAAGCAAAACGAAGAGGTCGAAGTCGTGGAGCAACACGAAGATCCCAAGATCTTGGAGCAAAACGAAGATGTCAAGACCTTGGACCAGAACGAAGATGTCAAGACCTTGAAGCAGAACCAAGAGGAGGCTTTGTCAGAGGCAACAGACACAGTGGACACCCTTGACAAAGGTAAGGTGACCTCCAGGATGATCTTATACGCTCGCTACCAGGAGCTTTCTCGCGAGTGCCAGGCCAAGTGGAGCATGATCCGCATGTACGAGAACCACGTGATCCACCTCGAGACTTTGCTCCAGAGCAGGGAGAAGGAAATCGAAGAGATGCGGCAAGTAATTCGGGGCCTGCAAGGCACGCCCCTTTAGCAAGGCCAAAAGCTTGGACCAACATTCATTTATTACGGATTACCGTTGTAATCCCCAAGTTTTTAAAGGGACGATCGGTGAAGGGAGAAGCCTGATGCATGGATCCTCTCTGGCCAAGCCTGTGAACCACTGCCGAGGCCAAGGGCAACCGATAATCCCTTTTGTTACTTACAAAAATAAATAAATTGAAGTCAGTCTTAGATAATTGGTCTTTTAGATATGATAAAGGGCTTCCTGGGCTTGCTTTTTGTCTCTAAAAATAAATTTTAAATCGTTTTGGGTTTTTTAGTATTCTTTAGATTCAAAGACCGCGCTCTGCTCGCCGTTTTGGTATTTTCGTGCATGAGGTTTTGTAATATCGATATCGATTATATATAAATATCGATTTTGGGGACACCTGGATTTTTTAGGTGGAAAGCCAAATTTTCCAAACGGTCCCATCCTTAGTTGTTTCCCACGGTCCCAAGTTTTGATTTTTTTTCTCTCTGAATGCACCACACACAAAGAAAATGCTGAAAAGTGCCGACAAAGTGAAGGAAAAGTCAAGTGTCTGAGTGCCAGATTAGCCGAGACGTTTTTCCGCCCCGCGGAAAGCGAGCAAGTCCGGGAAACTCCAGAGGAGAGGAGGAGAAGCAGCAGCAGAAGGAGAAGGAGAGGAAGAAGCTGGAAAAAGAGGAGTAGGAGTAGAAGGAGGAGGAGTAGCGGCCACAATGACCACCCAGCGAACACAGACCCAGACGAGGAGTGCCAACAATTCCGACTCCGACTATGAGACGCTGATGCAACGCCTCCATATCGGCGCAGGAGGAGGCGGTGGCGTCGGCGCAGCTGCCGGGGGCGTGGCTATGAGAAACTACCAACGCTCGCCGGGCGCCATCGAGCACTTTCTGCAGGATGGACAGCAGCAACAGATGCTGATGCAGCAGCAGCAGCAGTCACTGCATCATCAGGACTACAAGCTATATGAGCGCGGCAACATCATTGCCGCCTCCAAGTACGCCACACCCCGGCCCGTGGAGCAGGTGATGATGGGCCACAGTCACAGTCACAACGGTAGTGCCCACATTTATGCGCCCACCGCCCAGGTTCTGGGCCAGCGGATTGCACCCCAAAAGCACTCGCCCGTGTATGAGAACCTCGAGTTCTATGGCCAGTTTGATTCCAATCACAAACGCGCCCAGCCCCAGAGTCCTGGCAGCCGGCAGAGCGCCATGCTCAATGACTACCTGCTGATGCAGCCCATTGGCGGCGGACGCTTTGCCCACACACCAGTCCCAGGGGAGAATTCGGGCGGAGCTAGGAGTGCCGGAGCGGGAGCAGCCTCAGCAACTGCAGGAGGCAGATCCATTGCTCTGGGACCCACTGGCGATCTCGAGGAGCATGCGGCACCCATCTATGAGAACATCATTCCGCATTCGGGACAGCGTGCCCAGCCGCAGGCATCGCCGGCCACTGCCACCATGTACCAGGAGATGCAGCCGGCAGGCAATTCGTCTGGCGGCTCGTCGGCATCCACCTCTGGCCTGGATCTCAATGCTCTGCTCGCCTCACCCATGCACCAGCGCAGCATTAGCAGCAATACGGCCAGCACCAGCGGCGGCGGCGGCGGCTCCCTGGGCTCGCCCACGCAACGGTATAGGAACCTATCGCTGCCCAGTCACCTCAGTCCCGTGCCGCCACCCGCATCACAGTCATCGGTGGCCAAGCTGCAGCAGCACACGCCCATCAAGTCGCCAATTAGCCAAGTTGGTGGCGCCATTAATGTCTCGGTGAATCCCAACTACATCGAGGACATTAACAGCTCCGATTATGTGTGCATGACCGCCAATCTGCATCGGAATACAGCGGCGGGTTTGGCCACGGGTCGAGCAGCGGCCACAGGAGCAATGCCTCAGCGAACTGTCCAGGAACCGGCCATGATAACCACTTCATCTTCAGCGGGAGCAGCAGCAGCGGCGTCGGCAACAGCAACAGCCATGGTCACCTCAATAGCACCAAGCACGACGGCTGCAGCAGCAGCAGCACCAATACCCGCCACCGGATCCCTGAGAGCCACGCCCATAGCTATGACCGCTCCCCTGGCGGTGGCCACATCGCCCACGCCCTCGCAGGGCAGTACAGGTGAGGGAGCTAAAAGATTACAGACTAAAATTCAAGTTTTTTATATCAAGGAAGTCTTGAATTCTGTTTGGAATAAACTATTCAATCTTAATCTTAATCTTGATATATATTTTACCCTTAAAACCATGCTTGCACGCAGCGGTGAATGCCGCCCTGCGACCCAGGAGAGGTAGGCGGGGTAAAGCTTCGTTTCCCGAAAGGGTTTGGGGGACCTGATTTCTGGTGAAGTGTTCCTTTGATTTTTACCTGAACTGAGATTCTGGGAAACGAAAACATTAAAATGCCTTTAAAAATTCCTTTGTCCCCCATATATAAATTTTATTTTTTAATTTTATTATTAATTTCAAACAAATTTCCAACATATTAATTTCTAAAATATTTCTCACATATATTTTTTGTTTTTTTTTTATGAATTTTCTGACTCACCTGCACCCGATGACCTAATAATACCTCTTAATTCATTTGCAAACAGGTCTCACCAAGAATCTGCTGCCGTATAGCGTCACCCCGCCGCGTCCGGCTGGTCCGACGGAGGCCCAGCGGAAGATCGAGGAGCTAACCCGGCAGCTGGAAGAGGAGATTGAGCAGAGCGAGGAGCATGGCGAATATTTTGGTAAATAAAAAACCAAACAATATTTAAAACAAATCACTAATTAAAATATGATATATTTCCAGGCATTTGTCACACCTGCGGCGAGAAGGTAAAGGGTGCTGGACAGGCCTGCCAGGCCATGGGTAATCTCTACCACACCAATTGCTTCATTTGCTGCTCCTGCGGACGAGCGCTGAGGGGCAAGGCCTTTTACAATGTGCATGGCCGGGTGTATTGCGAGGAGGATTATATGGTAGGGAGCCAGGATAAACAAACATCACAAGCACACAATAATTATTTATCCCCCTCCTGACAGTATTCGGGCTTCCAGCAGACGGCGGAAAAGTGCGCCATTTGTGGCCACCTGATCATGGAGATGGTACGTACTGCTCTCTCCCTCTCCCTCTCCCATCCCGCTCTATTTGAGGCCTATCCCTCTGCTCTTCTTGTTTAGATCCTGCAGGCCATGGGCAAGTCGTATCACCCGGGCTGCTTCCGGTGCTGTGTGTGCAATGAGTGCTTGGACGGTGTGCCCTTTACCGTGGATGTGGATCACAAGATTTACTGCGTCAACGATTACCATCGAATGTTTGCGCCCAAATGTGCCAGCTGTGGCAAAGGTGGGTCTTGTATACTCCTCTCTGCAGTTTTGGGAACATTTCTAATATTAGTTTTGTGTTTTTTTTAGGCATCACACCCGTCGAGGGCACCGACGAAACGGTACGCGTGGTCTCCATGGACAAGGACTTTCATGTGGACTGCTACATCTGCGAGGAGTGCGGCATGCAGCTAACCGATGAGCCGGACAAGCGCTGCTATCCGCTGGACGGACGCCTGCTCTGTCGCGGCTGCCATTTGCAGCGTTTGGCCCTGCAATCCTCGCCGCATGCCCGCCACCAGGAGCCCGTCTGCGCCTCGTACCAGTACATGGGATGAAGCGGCAACTCCCCGACTGAAATCAGAACCCGACCCGAGCAAATCCTGGAATCGAATCTGTGTGTTCCATTTTGTATTCCAATTATCAATATTATTAACCTAAAATCAGACAGAAATGTGAGGACAAAATGCATTTATATATACGAAGTAGATCGCTTAGTGGGTTCTTGCTTCCCTCTTTTTTTTTACAGCGCATGAGAGATCTATGCAAATTAAAGAAAATGTGTAATGGGGGATTCCTCAAGTAACTGACCATACATTAATGTGTTCTGGGCCTGCTGTGGTGTTCCATAAGCTATTTGTACACATATATATATTATTTTATATATATTAGTATCCGGTGTCTCAAATATATTGCAATAAAAGTATTTTATTCGGAAGTTGTGGCAGTCTTGTTTTTAATTTCAAATATTCAAACAATTTTCCTGGCCAGAAAGACTCGCCTGATGATGATGTTCAAGGATATATATGATTTATGGGTTCAGAAATGACTCTTTTAAATGCTTCACAAGCGTTTGACTAAAATTAAAATACTTTTGCCAATTTTCAAGGAATTTCCTTTAATTTAAACCATTTTCTGTTTCAGCAAAACGTAGCAAATCATAAATAATAAAGTGAACAAAAAATTTAACTAGATAATTTCATATTATCTCTCTTCTTCGTGTGTTTACATATATATAAAGGGAAAAGGGGTCCCGGCCAGCCTTAGAGCATGAGGATCTCCAGTTGGACAAGACGCTGATTGATGGCAGCTGGCATGCGGTAGGGAACACTGGCCGCCATATTGGTGAGGGCCTTGGCCCTGCCCCGCAGATGATGGAGGACAGCCTCTCGGTTCTCATTCTGCGTGTCGTCGACGACGTTGCCACTATCCGGGCCACCGCCGCCGCGCTGCTCCAAATACTCGGCATACACAATATTCATGGCCTCCATGATGACGTCGGGCAGCACCTTGTTAATCTCCGGACCCATGCGCTTTAGATTCGTCACGCACTCGTCGACTTCGGTGGAATTGGACGGCACAAGGCGATTGTTGGTCAGGATTTCGGAGGCCAAGCGTGTCTTCCCGGCGTGAACAAGATCAAAGAACTCCATCAGACGCGCCAGTGTGGTGTATGTGATCATCACGTGGGACTGCACGTCCGTCTTGCGCTCAACCAGCGACGCATCCAGACGCTGGATGACATGCGTCAGCCGCTCTCGCATGCTGCCCGGACGCGATGGCTGATGGACCACCTGCGAGAGTAGGGAGCACACCAGACGCAGGGCCTTGTTCAGGTGGCCGGCTATATAGTAGAGCTTGATGGCCGACTCGTAGTTGCTGCGATCGGAGAGCTCGTCGCCCACCATCCCAGCCAGCGAGTACATGTCATAGTCCATGGTTTGGAACTCGGCAAAGATGCCGCCCGTGAAGCGATTGGAATTGGCCTCGTCCTCATCTCCGAATATCAGCGCCAGCATATTGTCGTCGCAGTTCTCCACGAGCAGATCGCAGACGCAGGTGAGCATGGCATTGGGGCCACGGTCCTCGGTCTTGAAGTGGCGCAGCAGATAATAGTACTGCAGGGCCTGGGCAGTGTCCGTTTTCTCAAAGCCCTTGGCATACATGACCACGAGACGCACCAGATTGAGACGCTTCATGGGCGCCGGATCATCCGGCTCGGCGCTGAGCAGGGGCTGCATCACCGACTTGGGTGTTCCCAGCAGACAGATCTCGTTCAGGGCGATGGCCATGTGAACGGCATGCATGATGTTCGAGCGAGCTAAAAACTCGATGGCAGACTCAAACTGTCCCGTAAGGATCAAGACCTGGAAATATAGCGGTCCCTTCTCCCTGGCATTGAAGTAATTCTCGCCATACTTCTCCAGTATGAGTGACTGCAGGCCTCCGTAGGTCAGCTGCTCGATGTTATAGTCGCGATTCTCCTGCTCCCGCAAAATGGAAAGCTGCATCCACAGGAAATCATCAATGGTGCGTATCAGTTCCCCATGGCCGTCGTGCGGATCACAGGCCAAGACGATGGCATAGACAGCCTTCTTGTAGGGATCACTGCAGATGCGCAGCTTGTTGTTGTAATCCAGTTTCAGTTGTCCCTCCAACTTGGCAGTTGACGATATCTCCGAGGTGCTGGTGTCCCCCAAACGCTTCAGCATCATCAGCTTGAGGAGCTCCGGGCAGGTGCCAGACTCCTTGAGGAACTGAACAGCCGCAGCCTGATCGCCGCAGCGCAGACTGTAGTAGACATGTGGCCACAGGGGCTTGCCATTGTTGTCAACATTCAGCAGGCCGGTAAGGGAGTGGCTGTGCTGGAACTCAACACCAACATAGGAGCAGACCAGATTGTAGAGGCTGGGAATGCCACCGCGCTTGGCTAGCACCAGGTTCTTCTCGGTGACAGCATTCATGTAGATCTTGTAGCGTCGCTCCAGGTAAGTGCGCGCCTTCTGTATGAACTTGGGAGCCGACTGGCGGCTCTGTATGGGATCAATGTTGCGCGACATGGGCGTTTCATTGGCCATGCAATAAAGCACATTCCACATTTCGGTGACCAGCGGATCATCAAAACTTTTGGCCAAATTAGCAAAGGTGGCCACCAAATTGGTGCGATGACCGCCCTGGATGTGTGATTCATTGTAGGAGGTGATCTCCTTGGCGTACAAAGTCTCAAAGTAACTGAGACGGGAGAAGGGAGTCGGCTCGTCGGGCAACTCGGTGGCCACCTTTTGGCGCTGCATATCGGGGAAATCCTGCTGGCTAGGACCCACCAGAGCATTGAGCAGGGATTCCTTCATATTTCCCCACTCACTGTACACGCTGCGCCACTTTTGACGCTCCACAGTGGTGGTAATCTGGAAAATGAATATGGCTTGGGACAGGAACATTAACGTTTCGTTTTGTCTAAACTCACATTGGTATTGGCCTCATCGATGACGGCCAGTATGGCGTTCTCTCGCTCGTTCTTGAGATAGCCCCGGACATCGGTGTCCTCGATGGGATCGAGCGGCTCTAGGGAATTGCTTGCGGTGAGAGACTCCAGCTTCTGGGTCAGCTTGGGCAGATCCACGCCCTTGGAGCCGAGCAGGATGTGGCTGCGAGTGGAACGAAGAGAGTCCCTGAGTCCCGTCCCCTTGGATAATGTGTATTCGCTACTTACGCCTGCAGATCATTGGTGCCGGCTTGGGTGACACGCGCGTGCAACTCGTTGGTGGCCTGCAGCACCTGCGACAAGGTGCGCTCCACGCGCGGCAGGTCTGTCTCCATCTCGGTGTCATTTGCCAGGCGCTGGGCCCGCTGCAGCAGCTCCGCCAGATCCATTGCGGATAGGAAGGAAAAGCCGGGAAAACAATGTACAAACGCGGCGCACGCGAAGCTCTGTCGCTGTGTGACCAGTCTGCGGAAAATCGCAGAAAACAGAACGCGCGGTACAAATATCGATATATAGTTCGCAGTATTTTACATTAATATTTTACAATTACAAAGGCCATTTTGCTGTGTTGTAAGAATATACAAGATGTTTAAAATAAATGAGAGCTGTCCTACAATTGCCAGTCCAAATAAAAGAACAGCGAAAACTGTTATACGGCCACCGATTGCAGTAGCAAAGAAATACTGGCATTTTTAGTGCCTTAATGGGGCAGTATAAATAAACGCACCGGCGACGGTCACTCCATTAACAATCGGCGCAAATCAAAGACGGCATATTTTTTTTACACTGCGAGGCGAGTTGTTCTGTCTCCCTCCGAGAAATACTGTGTGTGAGTGTCCGAGTGTTGTGTGTGCGAGCAGCGTGCGTGTGTATTGGCAAAGAAAATTAGCACAACAAAAGCGAAAAGGAAACGAGCAGAGGCACGCACCGTCACGCGGATAAAACTTTTCGATCGGAAGTCGCCCCCAGAAGTCAACTCGAACGACAATGTCAGCCGCCGACGTTGAAGCGCAGCAGATCCAGGAGACGAACGGAGGCAGCAAATTCGATGTGCCCGAGATAGAACTGATCATAAAGGTGAGGAAAAGTCGAAAAAAAAAATATACATATCCATACTGCATACATATATTGCGGTACGTTTTGCATACACACAATCGCTTGTGTGAGTGTGTGAGTGTGTGTGTGTGTGGTTTTCCATTTCGCTCTGCGCAAATTTCCATGCAGAGTGAAAATGCAGCAGAAGCAAAAGCAAACAAAGCCAGCGGGCAATAACAATAAACCTGGAAGAAAAAAACACACACACGAACTGCTGTTCTGCCTCCTCCTCGCCTTCGCCTTTGCCTGCTTCTTCTTTCTGGCATTTTGCAGTGTGTCACATTTGGTTAAAAAGAACAGAATATGATGTTCTCACTCTCTCCCTCGCCCCCACAAGCCCCGCTTTATCACATTGGCCACCCGTTTCACGTTCTCCGTTCCCCCGTTACCCGTTCTTTGCTGTAGTTTCTAAGCATCGCCAAAACCGGTTTCCTTTGCGCCTCTTCTTCTTCCTTGCTCCCTATCGTGCACACACAAACACACATGCACAATCTGCAGAGAACGAAAAAATTGGATATTGCAATGATCGATAAGGAACATTTTAAAATAATATTTTTAAGGAAAAGATTTGATATTCTTTTGTGTCTTATTAACTTGTTTTAAGAATTTAAGTTAAAGCTAAATCTAAATATTGTTATCTTAATAACGATAATTTTTTACAACTAGTTTATCGACAAATTACATCTAATTTCTTAGCTTTCATCAGTTTTAGAATTTTACATATTTCACAAATTCTATATCACACCTCGATTTAGTTTCTGTATTTCATAAGTAATTATTTTAAAAGCTAGAACTTTTTCATGAAGTAAATTTTGATTTGATCTTCGATCTCGAGGAGCAGGTCCCCAGTTATGATCATGTATTAATTTTTTCCTCTGTGTTGCTTATAATTTCTGTATGTGTGCCTCGGCGCAAAGTCTGCTAATTCTGGAACGTAACATATTTTCTGTGGCTCTCTTATCTGTTATAAACTTTAATCACATTTCATTGCGCCAATTGCTCAACAAATGCGGCTCCTTCGTCTTCTTCCACATACACATACATACTTCCCCGCACTCCAAGCCCCAACCACAACTCCTCCTCCCCCGGAGACCATTCCTCGCCGGTGCGATGTAGTATGTGTGAATTGGTAGGTTTTTTTTTTTATCTTTTAGTGATTTCTAAATTTCTTGACGCATACGTCATGCCCCTCCAAAAGAATCGAAGAAATAACAAAAACAGAAAAAAAACTAGCACCTACATTTGCGGTCACAATATTAGGCAGTCATAATTAAGATTCCTAAAGTAATTTAATTAATTTATAAAGGTTTCTAAGAACTATAACAAATTCCATGACTTTTGGTAATTCTTCAGAAAATAATTACTTTTCTTAAACAAAGTTATACATTTTCTATCAAATTCTTAAATATATATATATAGTTAGTTAATTATAAAAATAAAAGAATTAATTGTTAACTTGACCTATTTTTAACTAAAAATATAGAGTTAAACGAAATGATTCAACGGGAACCTTACCTTTACCTTGCCTTCATGTGAGCTATCAATTTAACCGCATTTGTAACTCGAGCATGACTCTCTCGGTTCTGTTGGTTCCCACTGTTTGCCAAAGTAATTGTAATTGTTTTCGAAACACTTTGGAGCCCTGTGCTGTTGCCGTTTCTGTTGATTCTATTGGCAAACTCGACCTGACGCTCGACGACTCAACTTAACCACTCATCCAGCCCACGCAAATGGCGGCCGCACCTCGAGTCGTCTGCCCGTGACTAATTCCCCCCTCCCCCAGCCTTCCAGTGCCCCTCCAGACCCCCATACATTACCATTATAAATTATTTTTAAACAATTCCAGTCCCAAAAAATTAAAAAAAAAAAACCCCATTGCAATGAGCAATACAATGAGAAAGGAAAAGTATTTCTTAAAACCAATTATTTGGGTTTTTTATAATGGAATACTATAGTATTTGACTAGGAATGGGGTAATGAGTGTTTGGGAAGAAGGATATAATAGGATAAGGATAAGGTATTACATTATTATTATTATTATATGGAGTGATGGTAAAAAAAAATACCTAAAGATGGTACATCCTTTCATTCCTATTTCTCACAGAGGAAGAAATAGTTGTTCTTTCTAGAAACTATTTTCTTGGCTTCTTTACACTAGAATACTATGGTGGTTGAACATCAATAAGGTCATGATGCTTGATATCATATCATATATGGATTCAACGTAAAAAGTACCTAAAGATAGTACCCTTTTTCATTACCATTTCCCAGAGAGAGGTTTTTCTTTCTAAAAACACATTTCTTGGGTTCTGTATAAAAAAATCTTATAGTATATGAAGATTAATCTGAAAATAAGTATTTATAATACCCAATGCCTGATAAAATCAAGTTCTTTAAAGCTTATATTATATATATTCAAGGTAAAAAAGTACCTAAAATGAGTACCCACTTTAATTGTCATTTCCAAATATAAAATGCAATGAGCGATGACCAAAAATTTTACTATACAAAAAGCTCCGCTCCCTTTTCCTGTTTTTGTGGGAGAAAGTGCTTGCCGCACCTGTTGACTCTTGTTGTTGTTTTACCTGAATTTTTGGCTGAAAAACTTTTCCAGAAGAGCTAACGAACAGAAGCATCTTTGACATAACTTTGCAACAAGCGACAAGCGACGCACCATCACACACACTCTCCATTCCATGGCACCCGTACATGGAGCACTACGTGAAAAGCCATTTCCATTTCCATGTCCAATTCCCAGCGAAAAAAAGTGAAAGTTCAATTTGCAGCGAGCCAGAGGAAAGCCAAGCTGGAGTTTAAGTCGAAGCGTAGCTATATGTATATATGTATATATTCCTATAGCCCCGGATCGTGGTGGCATGCCTCTCTGTTCCGCGCGTGCAGGCAACAAACAAATACAAATGTGTTTTCTTGTTTCGTTTGTTCGCTTCGAGAGGGGAAACAAAACAATCATTGAACGCTAAACAGGTTTTTCTCGTGCCCGCTTTTCCGCCTCCTTGGCTTGGCTTTGGCTTTAGCTTCAGCTTCAGCATCAGCTTTGACTTGGAAAACCAACTCCAGCTCCCAGCTCCATGTCCAAAGCCAAAGCCAAAGCCAATGCCTTAGCCGCGAGTCATCGCCCACGCTGGAGTTCCAGAAATTGGCTATGCCATCGAATCGAATCAAAACAAAGCGGCAATCAAAACAAATAGCAAACCAGAAGTGCACAGTAAATAAAATAAATAAAAAATAAAATAAAAATTGCTTTCCATTACAAGAATTCCTAAGCTTTTCTAGGAAATATATTATAATAACCATAGAGTTCTTGTTGTAAAATCTAAGAAATATCAGAGATCCGATAGAAATTCCATTATATTATTCTCAAGCTTAAATTATACTTATACTTATCTTTCTTAAAGTTTTTCCTTTGTAAAATACCATATACATTATAATATCAACCTTCTGAGGCTGGAATACTCTTTCTTTTCTACTTCTCTCATGAAAACTTGAGCTAATTTAGTGCCTTTTGTTGGGATTTTCAACAACGCCAGCAATTGTTGAGGCCCAAGTTGTGTGCCGCCTTGAGGAAAATGCGCCGCTTTGTTGCCACTTGAGCTGCATTCAAGATGAGAGCTGGAGGAGCTGAAGAGTTAGAGGAGCGGAGCTTGTACTTGAATGTGCTGATAAACACAGTGCCCAGCTCTCTCATATTAAAAGCCCTTCGGGCCATTTTTACACAGAGAACATAAAACAAACACAAGTCACTTGCTGGATTGAATGGTGTCATATGTATTTTTATACAATTGCAGGGTAATATAATTTTGGTCAGTAGCTTGAAAGCCCATGAAGGAGTCATTTCCGACCCTATAAATCATATACATATATTCTTAATCAGCATAAACAGGCGATTCTTTTTAGACATGTCGGAAAAAACATTTTTTTTTTTTAATTTTTCAAAATTTTACAAGGGGTACCCCTGTTATAATTTTCAGAAATTAACAAAAAATTTAATTTTTTAAAATATTAAATTAAGTATGTAAATTTTTTTTAACTAACAAAAACTAACATAAAACTGTTTTCCGATTTAAAATTAATGCCTTTTTGGCTAAGCTATAAACTTTTTAAACTTTAACTTTCAAATAAAAATATCGATAAATATCGATTTAAAGAATCAGAATATCTCAGGATTTCTTCGGGGAAAAGCCACCAATATTACATATATATTTCTAGTAACTATTAAAATCCTAATTAATTAGAATACAATTTTTAAAAAATAATAATGAATTTTATGATAGATTTTCCTGCAGGGTACAGAGACTCCCGTTTCCCGAAGTTAGATTCTATTTTTTTTTTTTCCTGTAATATCACGTCACTATTTTCAAGTTTTTTTTTAGCTAGTCCAAGGCTATTTATCATGATTGATTTAAGGTATTATTATTTTAGAAATATATTTTAGGCTGAATATATATTTCATGTAACAATGTAGCTAGCTCTTTTATCTATTACCTCACTTAGTTTATTAGTTTTGTTATTATTTGTAGTCATACTTATTTATATCAATAAACAGAGTGTTAATTTATTATAAGCACCTCTCATAAATAAACTTTATGATGGCTGTTTCTATTTTTTAAGCCCTCTTTTAGTCTCTATTTATAAAACATGATGAAATTCTTGGCGAACTCATCATCGATGAGTTATTTTGAATCACTCCTAAAGTCTGCTTTGCTTGTCTACGAATCTTTACATAATTCTTAAATGTAAATAATATTTTATTCTTATTTTTAACAACGATATTTTGCAATAATTATTCCATATTTTTATTTATTTATTATTTAATTATTCTTTGGCCAGTGTGTTGTTCTTAACACCCCCACGTGCTCTTACCTGTTTGGATGCGTTGGTGTGTGACTGACATCTAAGCAAAGAAGAGCACGCAAAGGCTTGCCATCCTCCTCCCACTTCCACTTCCACTTCCACTCTCACTCCCACTTGGCCACCTGCAAAATGCATATTGTGGGTGGCAACGGTTGTTTTTGTTTATCTCGTGTCGCCTGCTGCTTTAATTACCTTTCGCAACTCGTGCATTATTTGTGTATCAGTTGATTACCTAACGCCTTACATGTTTGTCCAACGGGAAAATTAAATTAAAGTCAAAAGAGTTCTAGAAGGAAATTTACAAAACAAAAGCTGGTATCCCCAAGAGGATCTATCCTTGGGGATATATTTAGTTTATCTGAATTATGATGTGTTTTTCTTTTGTAATGGGAGTTTTCCCTGTATTTTGGGACTTGGAAAACCCATTAGCCTCATTACCAAACAATTTGTGGGCCAAGATATGCAGGGCTGACTTCACCTGCCAGCACTTGCCTTGATTGTATTTCTATTATTTTGGCCATTACTTCATCGCGTCCACATGATGATAATGATGATCATAATCATCGTCGTCACCATCCTCATGGCGATAACTTCCGCCGCGGTTCCAGATAAGATATGGAATGTGCGCTCGTATCGGCTACCAAGTGCGAAGAAAGCTCTCTCTTTCTCACTCCCTTATATAGCTCCTACTTAGCTCAAGGTTGACATCTGCCCTCGACGAGATCCGCTGATGATCACGAACCGAAAAGAAAAACTTATTGCGCTGCAGCTGTCAGCGTTGAGGGAGCAGGGACCAGGGAGCGACCGGTTCAGCTCGGTTCCAAAAATAAAACCCCAAAGCAAACAGTCAACAAAATACAGCCACTATTTCCACTAAATTCATTTTCGGCTTATTTATGATTTCTTGTTGTTGGTTGGGTTTCTTGGTTGCGTTGTCTGTGGCGGTTGCAAAGCCAACAAATTTCATTTATTTGACTTGACTTTTCGTTTTCATCTTTATCTTATCTTACAATTGAAAAGAAAACAAATCGAAGATGTTGAGTGCGCCCACTATATGTCTGAGTGTATGACACAGTCAAGGTGGAAATATTAGCAGCTGCATAAGGGTAGAAGAATGTAAATGATGTTTTATTCGTATGCTTGATTTAAAATCGTAATAAATTGTTTAATTATTTTCGTTATATAAAAATAAAATAAATATTATTTAAAACTATTATAGTTTCTAGTTTTTTAAAATGTGACCTCAACGTCATAATACATTTATTCCGAAACCGAAAATGTATTCAAAAATAAGCTAGGTATTTATTTTGCTTGCGCGGCTTTTATTAGCCAGATGTGCCACAGCCATATAGGTACATATAACGTACATATAGTATATATCTGTGAGGCGTGCTGTGTGTGACACTTGACATTTGCTAACTGCTTTTCGCGTCTTCTAGCCTTGCTTCCTCGTCATTTCTATTTTGAAAGCGCCAATTGCAGTCGTGGTCTCTGTGTATCTCAATCTCAAGTTTGTATCTGTATCTGTAACTGTTTTTGTACGTGTATCTGTATCTTTGGGGCATCCGTGTGGACTCTCAACTTGCCATGATTGCCTGAGTGACTCCAAGCGACCTTTTGACGTTGCCACATGTCGTGGTCTCCGATCTCCACTGCCAATTGCAGCAACTAGCTCAGAAATATACAAGATATATTGCTTGCTCTGCAAGATATTAAAGGGCACAAGGGGTACTTGATTTTCCTAGAATTTATAGAATTACGTTTACACATCCTTAGCCAAGTTAAAAGAATTAGGCCACAAGAAGACACCAAATACAATCACTACAATTGGTGGCGTGAAATGGAATGCCGGAAAGTAATCCGGGTCAGTTGGGAATTTATTGAATCTCGTACGTGCCACGATTGCGTACAGTTAATAACACACTATAACCCATATGCCATGCTTCGTGCGAAGCACAAATGAGCACCGTTTAAGCACCGCGTCAAAAAAATTGATACGGAAAACCACCGCTCCCACAACTATTGTGCGTTCTGTGGGCTGGAAAATGGGTTGGGCTCCGTTTGGTTTGGTTTGGTTCGGTTATTAAGCCATTAACACACAAGCACACACAGAGGGCAATGCTAATTAACTCCTTATTCGAAATAATATTTTAATTGTCTGCAATTGAGGCGTTAAATTCAATTTACATAAACGCACAGTTGACGCCTCGTTATCAAATGTGATTTGATAGAGACCATTATGAAACAGTCGAGTGAAAATTGAATAATTTAAGGGGTTATTATTATAAATATGAATTTAGTTTAATTGTAATGCTTTATTATCATAATTATTATAAATTTTTTCAAAATCGCTAAAATCTTCAAAAAACGATAAAATTTTTCATTTTTTTAAATATTTAATTTAGGAGTCATTTCCGACCCTATAAATCATATATATTATTGATCAGCACCAAAAGCCGAGTCGATCTAGCCATATTCAAAGAAAACATTTTATTATTTTAAAAAAATTTTTAAAAATTTTAAATATTAAATTTAGTATGCACATTTATAAACCTAATAAAAACTAACACAAAACATCCTTCCGATTTCAGATTAATACAGTTTTGACTGGGTTATGTTTTTTTTAACTTTTTATTATACGAAATTATCGATTATTATCGATTCCCAAAGTTGACTTATTTTCTTGTTAAATTTAAAATTAAAGCTAAAAGAGAGTGTGTTTTGTAGTCTACATTTTCTTTGCTTTGTCTCAATTTGATTTGCTGTTAATTGGCAATAATGGTTTATATAGTATATATATAATATTTAATGATATAGACTCATTTCTGTTGCTTCACGGTGTTGACCCAGTCTTGAAAACTCAAAGTGGCCTTGTGCAAATGATCATAATTAACTTTGGCATGGTATCTGAGGAGATTTCGATCTTTGAACTAGTAAATAATTAATATTTTACCAATTAAAACAGAACTAGTAAATAATTAATATTTTACCAATTAAACAGATCAAAATTAAACCTTTTTTTAAATTTAATATATATTCTCTGTTTCTCAGTTTGATTTAGAGTTTTATTTGTAGAGTTTTGAATGCCAAACTCCTTTCCTCATCGACTGGCAGCCTTGTTCTTGAACACAGCTTTTATATTTATACATGCATATCTGTATATATATATTTTCTGTATTTATTTCGTACTATCGTTCGTAATTACTGGTACAACTGTGCCGCTGGCTTATCTAACGAATACGCGTATGCGCACAGCCCATATATGCACATAAGCCGGCGAAAACGGCAACACAATGGCAATAGCAATGGCAACAAAAATAAATAATAGCAGCGGCAAAAAAAAAGCAATGGCAACAAATTAAAAAAAAAATAATAAAAAAAAGGAAGGCAGGCAACGGCAATCAACAAGTAAACTTCACACACTGCTGATGACATCATCATCATCATCACCGCATCGACATCGTCACTTGATGTGTTTTTTGTTGTTGTTTCTTTCTCTGTTTCTGCTGCAGCACAGATCCACAGTGGATATTGACTAAGATTTATTGTTATAAAAAATAATACAATAGTAACTATAGAAGTTAGAGTGAACTTTTTAATTGTAGATACTTTCGATATTGAATTATATATTTTATTTTTATTTTTATAACGTCAGCTCCCTGACTTGCCAGCTGAGAATTTTAGTAAACTGTGAAAAGTATCTTAAAGATTTTTTTAAACATTTTTAGCTTTAACATTTGGTATTTTAACAAACCTTTGGGATATGTTTTGGGTCTGAAAATCTCTTCATGTCTCTTGAGAGTTTCTATATAATTAAAAAAAATAAATATTAAATTAAACACGTTCTTAAATACTTAAGATTAGGCAAGAAGATATTATAGTGTAGTATATAAATAAAGTTTATCTAAATCACGTTTTTTAGCCACTGATATTACTTTGCAGCAATCTTTAAAGCTTTTTCTTGATCTGAAGCTGATCTTCCCTTTGGCTATAGCTTAGCTTCGCTTAATATTCCTCAAAAAACATATAGTTCAAACAAACCTGGTTTTCCTGTACCTATAAAGACTCCTCTCTATCTATCTATCTTTCTATCTATCTATTTATCTATCTTTTTATCTATCTATCTATCCTTATATTTATGTATCGTTAAATGTATCCATCTTTCTTTATACCTATATATCCATCTATCTATCCATCCATCTATCTTCCCATCTGTGTTGCCACAAATGTTTTTTATTGTTTGTATCATTTCCCCTGCTTTGGCCTTGGCAGTGCAGCGATGCAGAATTCTCTCATCCGGATTGGATTGGCTCTACTACTGAGACTGAGAGTCTTTGGGTCTTGGGTTGCCGCATCCGGTCCCTAAAAACGGCAGGCAAAACCCTCAAGCACATCACGCGACGCCTCGATGATGATGTCACATGATTATGGGAATGGAAATTATGTTGTTTTATTTCGTTAACAAATTTTTGTTTGATTTATTTATCGGTAATTGCTGGCACGCGAAGCGTTCACATTTCTGGACTCTTGGTCCGGAACGCCCATTAATTGACCAGTTTGCCCGTAAATGTGACCCACATTAACGCCTAATGGTATTGCTGACAGATACCTAATATTTAAATTCCACTTATTTAAGTGTTGTGTTTATAGAAACCAATATAAAACATGACTCATGTAATATGGAATAATTTATATAAATATTTGTAGGGAAGTAAAAGTTAATAGACGAATAGACGAATTTCTCACAATGTCTTACAATCTTTGCTTAAATTTCAATAAAAAATATTTCTTATACCATTTATTATATATTTAATAATATTTACCTTATAATAATACTCCTTATCCTTTATTTTCTTTCAGGCCAGCACCATCGATGGCAGGCGAAAGGGTGCCTGTCTGTTCTGCCAGGAGTACTTCATGGATTTGTACCTGCTGGCCGAGCTAAAGACAATCAGCTTGAAGGTCACAACGGTGGATATGCAAAAGCCACCGCCTGATTTTCGCACCAACTTTGAGGCCACACACCCGCCCATCCTGATCGACAATGGGCTGGCCATTCTGGAGAATGAGAAGATCGAAAGGCACATTATGAAGAACATACCGGGCGGCTACAATCTTTTCGTGCAGGACAAGGAGGTGGCCACGCTGATTGAGAATCTGTATGTCAAGTTGAAGCTGATGCTGGTGAAGAAGGACGAGGCCAAGAACAATGCCCTGCTCACGCACCTGCGCAAGATCAATGATCATTTGGCTGCGCGCAATACGCGCTTCCTAACCGGCGACACCATGTGCTGCTTTGATTGTGAGCTGATGCCGCGTCTCCAGCACATTCGTGTGGCGGGCAAGTACTTTGTGGACTTTGAGATACCGGTAAGTAAAGGGAAAGGAAAGTACTAGAAGCTAATAAAGTGCCAATAAAACGGGTTTTAAATCATATTTATAGACATTTATAAAAGTGATTATCGAATGTTCACAATCCCATGAGTCACCACTCACTAACTCTAATACCCATTCCTCCTTGCAGACGCACTTGACGGCGCTGTGGCGCTACATGTATCACATGTACCAGCTGGATGCCTTCACACAATCGTGCCCGGCCGACCAGGACATTATTAATCACTACAAGCTGCAACAGGTGCGTATTTCTGATTCATTTTCCCCCAAAAACTAGCTTTTCACCGGCCTGAGTTTTCTCTCTCCTTTTTTTTAGAGTCTCAAAATGAAGAAGCACGAGGAGCTGGAGACGCCGACGTTTACCACATCCATTCCAATTGATATTTCGGAGTAGGTTTCCTATATAAAAAGCTGAGCTGAGCTGAGCAGCAACCACACATCAATAAATAATATTTTGGACAACTTTACAAGCAAGCTGACACACTCTGAGCTAGAGCTATACATAAATGTATACTTATCGGATATAACTACCCACGCATATACTATATATATATATACCTACCATATATATATATACAACGAGTAAACATAACAAGCATAACAACAACAACAAGTGTTCTTTAAGCAGCCGCGTTGCCTTTTCTTCAGCTATGCTTAATTTAAACCCCCTATTTAAATAGCAACCAAGCAGACTTTTGCGTGTACTTTATATATATATATTTTTTTTGTTTAATTCATTAATGAACCATTTGTGTTTGACATACAGATGCGCGTACATACTTACATTTATGAGAATGTCAATTAAAACTAATGGGTTGCCTGTAGTAGTGCCGCTTCTCGGTTTTATATACATATTTTACTTTGTATTCAGCAAGGAGCTTTTATTTATTTTTTATAACTTTTTTCTTTTTTGTAATTCTGTAAATCTGTTTTTTTTTAAATATATGATTTTAGTTTTGAAATTTTTTGCCATTTTGTTTGCTTATAATTTTTATTTGAATATTTTTATCATAACAAGGAAAACTACAAAAAAAAAGGAAAAATAAAAAATATAAGAGGAAAAGAAGAGTATTTTTTGTATTTAAGTGAAAAATTATAAATAAAAAACACAAAAAGACAGTGGATGTGCTTTTAAATATATATATATATGTGGGGGGGGGGGTGTATTTTATTTATTTTGTTGTATTTATTTTTTTATTATTTTTTTTTTAAATAAAATAACAAAATTAGGGAGTGACTTGGATGGATCTAAAAAACATTTTTCGCTTCAGCTCTGAACTTTACATAAATAATTTTTTTTATATAAATTCAGAATGTATTTTAATGGCTTAATAATTAATTGTTTATTAAATTGCATTTTTTATACGAATTTGAATTATTTTGGTATAAATAATAGTTGATATTCTGGTATATTTATATTAGAAGTAATCCAAAAATACCAAATGTAAAATATTAATCGATATATCGATAGTTTGATAACACCCGTAGCCATCAGCTGTTTGTTGCCGTTGTCAAATTCCAAAGTTCGTTTTTACATCACATAAAAGAAGCGTCAAAATTAGTTATATTCGTTAACTTTTAATAACTAATATTTGGAAATAAACAATTATTCTGCTGTCCGCAAGATGACCTTGGCCGCCGCCAGCGGTGTGTGGCAGGTGCTGTCGAGTTGCAGGGCGCCGCTGATGTTGCGCCACCTAAGCTCCTCCGCTGCTGCTGCCGCCGCCGCTACGACAAAGCGAACCGAGGGAACAACCCGCATCCTGACTGCCAACGATTATGCGGAGCTAATCGAGCCGGAGTCGCAGCGTAGGTGCCTGGAGAAGATGCGCAGCCTGCCGGCCTTTCCACGTCCCAAGACGCTGACGCCCAGTCGGCGGGAGAAGCAAACCTCTGCTGTGCTCATCCTACTCTGTCAGGAGCAGGGCACGTGAGTGCTGTATCCCCCTCTTCCTCATCTTATCCTAATATACTGTATAACCGTTTAGCCACGAGATCTCCCTGCTGTACACGCGGCGTTCGAGACATTTGCGCAGCCACAGCTTCCAGATCTCCTTTCCCGGCGGCCGGCGGGACGAGCAGGATGCCAGTTATGCGGACTGTGCTCTGCGCGAGACAGAAGAGGAGGTCGGTCTGCCGCGCCACCGCATCGAGGTGTGGGGCGAGTCCTGCCAGCTGCACTTGCCGCGCACCTCGTCAATTGTGCCGGTGGTGGGCATGGTGCGTGACTTCAGCATCTCGGAGCTGCGTCTCAACTGGGAGGAGGTGGAGGAGGCGTTCAGTGTGCCGCTGAACGATCTGATGGTGCCCAAGGTCGCCCGGCACACGCAATTTCGCAGCGGCTACAGTGGCCCCGTGTTTGTAGTGGATCACCACAGGATCTGGGGCATCACCGGCTACCTGACGCACATCTTTCTGCATAGCCTGCTGCCTGGCCACCTACTGCCCGAGTGCCTCAAGACGAACATCAAGTATGTAAGACCCTTTAAGCTGCCACCCCGTCCGCCACACCACAGGGAGTCACAGTCCGATCCCTCAATGCGTACCTGAGAGGAGAGACGTCCTCGCTAGCACTCGTCACGAACCAAGCTCCAGCTCAGGCTGTGCCCGAGCTTGGAGCAGCCAAACGGTAGACTAAAAGTTGTTTTTATTGTTTTTATGTGCCCAACTCGATGCATGGATATGGTAGCCTTATACTCTAGCAATGCAAAATAAAGCTGTTGTCCGTTATAAACAAATGAGCTCCTAGGAAGCCCTATGGCCTATCTTAAAATTCGTAATTAGTTTAAATTTTCCGCTCAAAAAACAAAGTGTCCCTAAAATCGATATTATATTTATTATATATCGATATTTATTTGAGTAAGTAACAAAAGGGATTATCGGTTGTCCTTTGCCTCGGCAGTGGTTTACAGACTTGGCCAGAGAGGATCCATGCTTCAGGCTTCTCCCTTCACCGATCGTCCCTTTAAAAACTTGGGGATTACAACGGTAATCCGTAATAAATGAATGTTGGTCGAAGCTTTTGGCCTTGCTAAAGGGGCGTGCCTTGCAGGCCCCGAATTACTTGCCGCATCTCTTCGATTTCCTTCTCCCTGCTCTGGAGCAAAGTCTCGAGGTGGATCACGTGGTTCTCGTACATGCGGATCATGCTCCACTTGGCCTGGCACTCGCGAGAAAGCTCCTGGTAGCGAACGTACAAGATCATCCTCGAGGTCACCTGGCCTTTGTCGAGGGTGTCCACTGTGTCTGATGCCTCTGTCAAAGCCTCCTCTTGGTTCTGCTCCAAGGTCATGGGATCTTCGTTCAGCTCCAAGGTCTTGGGAACTTCGTGTTGCTCCACGACTTCGACCTCTTTGTTTTCCTTGAGCTCTTCGTTTTGGTCCACTACTGTGATCTCTTCGTCCTCCTTGGTCTTGATCTCTTCCTGCTGCTCCACTTCCACCTCTTTCTCCTTCTCAGACGCTGCGTTCTGCTCCTGTCGCTTCGACACTTGCTGCTTCCGGAGACGCAGCATCTCGTAAATCAGAATTCCGACGGCGCACTGGTTGCCCTTGGCCAGCTCCTCTATGAACTCCTTGCCCAGCATCGTGTTAAACTTGGAGAGGACTTTGAAATTGAAAGTCTCCCAGTTCTGTATTTTCAGGTTGATGCCGTTCCGCTTCGGGTAGTTGACCAGATCGATGAGTCGGGGAAAGTCGGGCTGCAGGAGCTCCGCCAGGGGGTAGACATCGGAGAACTTGCGGCGCACTTGCACGGAGTCCGCCTTGTTCTCGCGCAGCCACTCGAGTACCTCATTCCTCTGCTTCTCGCTGAGGGTCTTCAATGTGATAATATACATAATTTTGACGCGATTACGTAGAAATGAGTACGAAAATATAGAGAGGGAAACGAGGGTACGAAAGTTTTGGACTCTGATTCGGAAAATAACAAAACTAATGTTGAGGCTGTGTTGTGTTCTGTATGAACGGTGAAACTAAACTGAGGCCGTACCAAACTGGACCGACCAGCTGCTGGAAAGGAAAACCCAGAGGCTCCTCAGGTTGGGGGAGCTCGGGCATGGCCTCCTTGCAATTTGGAAACATTTTCACTATTTTTTATGCTTAATTGTATTTATTTTTTGAATTTAGGCGCTCATCTGGGTATTTTAGGGTGAAATCTCCACAGTTCGGTATTTTTTAGGAGCCACACATTTTGATCTGGCTCAAAAGTAAGCAAAAATAAAAAACATAAACATACCAGAGGTTGTAAAACCAGGTGTGGTTCGAATATTAGATGAGGTTAGCATATCAGGCGTGGTTCGAATATTGGGTGTGGATTTTTTTTAGGGGATTTTAAACTTTTTGGGATTTTTTAGGGACACTGCACACCGCCCGCAAGTTTAGTTGCAAAAAAAAATTCGCACTGCTCACTACGCTTTTGTCCAATCGCACGAAATTGCAGTATTATTGTTGTTGTTGTGATTCTTGTTGCCTGCATTTTTTTACTGTGTAGCATCCAGTGTTCTTTTTTTTTTGTCTATAGAACTATTGTAACTTTAAAATTAAGACATAAATTGAAGAAGAAGCACAGAGGAACGGTGAGACTGCAGAAAGTGCAAGTGGCTCAGAATTGCAAGTGTGTTTGTGTGCGTCTTGCACTTCGAGTTTTCTTTTGGCTTTTGAGAAGACCGAAGCCGAAGGTTCCAGAGTAGAAGACAGACAGGAGGCTTTCTTCTTGCCGCCGCGTGGAGCAGGTGCGGTGCCGGTCAAGGACAACATCCCGTACGCTGGAAGGAGCGGATACCAGTACAGGCCGCAGCGGAATGCAGAGCCAAAGTCAGAGCTACGCGGACGCCCTCAGCGCCAAGGGCTATCGCAGCTTCGGCTTCGACACGGACGTGGAGATGGACATGGACATGGGACTCACAATGCGACGCATCGAGAAGCGCAAAGGCGGTGAGTTTTTCACTTTTACTGTTACCGTTACTATTACTGTCGCTGTCACTGCGGGCGTGGACACGTGTGTACGAGAAGATGTGTGTGTGTGTGCGCGGCAGGGGCGTAGGCAGAGAAGCTTGGTAGAGGGGGAGGGGATGCTTTTGCTGAGAAAAGTCTTGTTTGCTTTTGCTTTTATTGATGCAAGAAAATGAAATCTCTTAAATAAAATATGCATTTAAAATTCAGATAATACTTGACCAGATTTATTAGTACAATTTTTAAATATATAATTGGTTTATTTTAATTCATAATTAATTGATACAATTTCTTAAAAATTAAATAAAGCTGATACTAAAAAAGTTTATACACAAAAAAAAACCCATAAAAAAACTCAATCTCTGCCTGCGCCACTGTGTGTGCACGGGGGTGTGCGTGTTTGGGCTTGTAGGATGCATTGACTTTTTGCGCCTTGGTTCACTTCGCTTACTGGTCATCGCCGTGAAATATTTAAATTTCCACGTCAAAAAAACTGGAAAGAAAATGAAACAACAGCATACACCCACAGTGGGTAGCTAACATATATGTACCATAGGTAGAGACACATATCAGCCCAAGTAAAGCTAATGACGTGCAATTATTGTAATCAGGCAGCGAGAAGAAGGCGTGCTGGTAACTGTGCATAAATTATCTAGCTAAACTATACAGTTCCACTGACAATAACGATGAAACGATGATGAGCGCTCCTTTGATGATGACGAATGGGGTGCCCTTTAATTATCTCAGCTGTGTTTCAAGCAAAGCTGTTGTGCGAGTTCTTTCTGAACAAGAAACATAGTTTGGAGGTTTCTCTAAAACCTAAATAATATTTAAAATGTATATATTTTATATATATTTTTGTCTTTGACTGGGTTTTATTTGTATTGTTTGTTAGAAAAATGATTCTGGCATTACAAATTAGTTTACATTTTTTTAGAGGCTTACTAAAATGTCTATATTTGTATTATTAAAATAAGTATTAAAGGACTTTACTCCCATGTATTGAGCTAGCACAGAATGACATCACCAGAATTTCGATTTTATTCTTCCTTTGTTGAGTCATATTTAAGCCAAAAAGAAGTTTGGCATTATCCCAATAATATTGGGCCAATATAAATCATTTGTCTGTTGCCTTATAATTTATTATTTGACAATGTTTTGAAAATATTGCCACATTATATTTAAAAAAATGGGCATGGCAGCATCTATATATCTCTTAAGGACTATGATTTTCAAACCATATTGAACAATGTTTTTAAAGTAAATTCCAATAACTTTATACTTTAAACACAAATATATTAAAAAGTTAAAAAAACATTCCTTCGAAAAATAAAAGCATCTATGCAGTGTCATAACGCCGCCATTAATAATATTTTGTCTTAGCCTTTAGGGTTTAATATGATAAATAATAATATGATAAACAAATATATTAAAAAAGGTATAAGGTAAATTTTATTAATTGTATAATTTTCATACACAAATATAACAAAAAGTCTTAGAATACTTTCCATAAAAGCCGTGTTATAACACTATTAAAATATTTCTCCTATGCTTTTAAGGTTTTGAATAATAAACTAATTTTTCTGAATTTTGTACCTTACTTGTTCATTTCTCTTTATTTATTCTCAAAAACCAGCAATTGATTTCTTAAATTTTCTGGCAACTAAGCTCAAGTCTTGCCCAGTTTAATTATTATTATTATTATTTGTCTAGTCCATTGCTTTTATGATTTGTGAGTACGCAGCTTTTTATGTGCCTGCTCCCTTTGTTTATTTCGCATTTTTGCGTTTCTGTTGGTGCAGCAAACACAGGCGCAATGGGAAAAACCAACAGCAAATAGCGAGCCATTTAGGAAATTGGTTAAAACATGAGGCGAACTCATGCGAACTCGGACAGAGACACATTTTTTTCTCTATATATTTATGGGCCAGCTTGTATGTGGGCCAATTAGCCTAGCCGCCGACGCTGTTTGCACTGAGTCATCATCATCATCAGAGGATGAGAAAGAGGTGGAGCAGGAGGTTGAGGAGTAGGAACTGACGTTGGAGAAAAGGGTAGCTCTGGGCTGCCAAAGGAGAAGTCCGGCAAACCCAACTCCCCTATTATTGTGACGACTTTAATCTAATCTAGGGCGAATTTTTTATGTTTGCCCAGCTGAATTTATGGAAGTTTCAAACAACACGTGGCCATTTAATGCACAAAAATTATAAAAACATATTTTCAAAGATTTATAAAAGATAAACTGCAAAAATGTAGGTTTCTTAGTTGTTTTATAAACTTGTTATAAAAGGGAAAGACAGTTGTGGCAGGACTTTGATCAAGATATTATTTGCAGCGTTGTTTTTTCTTATTAAATTATTTTTAAATATTAATTATATAAAATATATTACCTTGTTTAGTTTTTTTTTTCTCAGTGTGTTATAACACTAGCGCTGTTATCAGTCTATAAATAGCCTCCGTGAATAACAACATCCAAATTTGAGTGCGAGTGCCAGTAACGTGTATTGTTCACATTTCGTGGGAATCGGACGCCGTCTAGCTAGCTCCATTATCTGGTCATCTATATAGAAGTAGGGCCTCGTATTCCATCTAGTACTCAGTCATATATATATCATCAACATCCACTTAATTGACTCAATGTGACATGTGTCCGTCCGCTTTATGAGGAATGTGTTGTTTTCAATCAACTAAAGGAACTCGATTTACACATTTTTATATATATATATATATATATATATATATATATATATATATATATATATATAAAAAAATGTGTAAATCGAGTTCCTTATATTTATATGAGATATATTTGATATGATAAATATAATAAGGCCTCCAAAAAGACCCACAATATGAGCATTGCTTTGCTTGTATCGATATATTTTTTTGACGAATCTTAATTAAAAAATACTATAACTTGGTCAAAATTCAATTAATTTCAAATCGAAAAACAGTTTTATGTTGGTTTTTCTTAGGACAACAAAATTAATATTTATAAAATATTTTATCTTTCCAACATTGCCAAAAAAAAAAAAAAATAAAGCAATTCATGTTCACTGATGATCTTAATTAATTAATGAATAATTCTTAATATTAATTAATAATTACCCAATAGGGTTACCTTTAGAGGAAACAATTTTAGGTTTTGAAATTTTTAAAACATATCTTTCTCTAAAAACTAGCATAGTTTTAAATTCTGTATTTCATTAAATTACTATGAAATTATAGAAAATCCTTTAAACATTTTATAGTTCCCCTTGGTTACAATTTTTCCACTGCCACTGTGCCCTCCCATCAGTCTGCTGTCGTCGTCGTCGTTGTCGTAGGCATAGGTCAGGGTTTTCCGATTAGAAACAAATACCAACAGACAGCGAGTGGCTAAGAAAACAATATGTAGCGCTTTTCCACCTTGTCTCCCCTCCTGGGCTTACATATTTAAGCCCCTAAATGATTTATTTGCGGTTCCGTTCCATTCTCAACGCTCTTCCGTTGACATTTTTTGCTCTTTAACACGGAATGCTCTCTTTCCGGGGGCTTTTCTCTTTTCTCCGACTCGAGACTGACTGCAGTTAGTCATGCTTATTATTATTATTATTAT